>NW_020172626.1:293999-326144 GCF_003031525.2 Neophocaena asiaeorientalis asiaeorientalis
GCAGGCGGACTCTCAACCACTGCGCCACCAGGGAAGCCCGACATACAGTCTTTTAAGAAGTTTTGTTTTAAAGTCATTTGAACAAATGTGAGAAGATCATCATTGTAATTTATTAATTACTATGAGGAATTGGCTCTCAGTCAGCTGTCTGCCAGCTACAGACCCAGACAAGCCAGTGCTGTACTTCAGCCTGAAATTCTGAGTCTGAGCCCTGAGAACCAGGGGAGCCAATGGTGTAAATCGTAGTCCGAGGGCAGGAGAAGAGATGAATGTCCCAGCTGAACAGTGAGGCAGGAAAAAGGGACAAGTTCTTCCTTCCTCCATCTTTTCTTCTATCCCAGTTGTCAATAGATTGGATGATTTAATACCCATATTAGGTAGAGAAATCTGCTTTATGGGATCTATGGATTCAAGTCCTAATGTCATCTGGAAACACCTTCCCAGACATCCCCAGAAATGCTTGATCTGGGTACCTTACGGCCAGTCAAACTGACACTTAAAATTAACCATCACAATCATGCTTGTGAAAAAACTCGTTGAAATATTTTATTCTTTGAATTATAGTAATAATATATTTCAAATGAGAGGACATAGGAAGAAAACAGAATCTTTTACATGAGAGGTACTAAAAACTTCATTTGTGCAGATACAAATTACACACTATATAATTAGAGAATGTTGAGTTTTCTTCAGGGTAAATTATTTCTATTTTAATAAGGACCTTATGTTGGAATTGACTAGCATCATGAAAATTAACATTTGTTGAAAGTCATGACTTTATAGTGCAACCCAGTAGTATAAACATCATCAGTATTACTGTTGTCAACTTGACCAGTTGCTTTCCAAAAAAAAAAAAAAAAAAAGGTCTGGAGTTTAGTTAACTGTATTTGCTATACATATAAAAACAACAACAACAAAAACTAGTATTTTACAAAATAGACGTTTCTGCTTCTGTAAAGGTCAAGTGTGTATGTATGTTCACGGTCTGGGGGCAGCTTTCTCCAATAGATGATCTGGGGACAAAAGCTCCTTTAATCTTTGAGTGTCAACATTCCCTGTGGTCTTAAGTCTTTATCTCCTTGCTGAAGAAGGAAAAGGCAACATAGAAGGTTCATCTGCTTCTGTCCAGAAGAGCCCAGCCTAGTCGATGCTGGTGCACATCCATGGACAGATCTTACCACGGGGCTTCCCTGGTGGTACAGTGGTTAAGAATCCTCCTGCCAATGCAGGGGACACGGGTTTGAGCCCTGGTCCAGGAAGATCCCACATGCTGTGGAGCAACTAAGCCCCTGTGCCATAACTACTGAGTCTGCGCTCTAGAGCCCGCGAGCCACAACTGCAGAGCCCACACCACAACTACTGAGCCTGTGCGCCTAGAGCCTGTGCTCCACAACAAGAGAAGCCACCTTAACAAGAAGCCCGAGCACAAGGAAGAGCAGCCCCCCACTCGCCACAACTGGAGAAAGCCCGCGTGCAGCAACAAAGACCCAACGCAGCCAAAAATAAATAAATGTTTTAAATAAATAAATTAATTTAAAAAGCTGGTGACGCATTTAAAAAAAAAAGATCTTATCACGGAGTCACACGTCCTCTATGTACACCTGCCCTGAGTCACCTGCACACCTGCCTCTCCGTCCCAACTCTTCACTTCAGAAAGCAGAGCCTGGATGCCTGTAGGATCTGGTCTCTTTGTTGCTGCCTGAATCCTGCGAGTTGGTCAACACTAAATCAGAGCATTTATCATGGAGTGTGACTTCTGTCCTATAGTTAGTGTAGTGAATAGTGTCAGTGAGTAGCTGTCCTCCTGAGGAAGACTTATGAACATAGTTCCCGGGAAGAAATAAGCTTAATTTAAAAAATAAAAACAAGCTGAAAACTTTTCAGTAAGTATTCTAATCTAAAAGGTGATAAGGGCTATGGATTTCATTTTATTTTTGAGAGAGCGAGGTTGTTTTGTTTCATACTTTTATTCTTGGTTTTATACCAAGTGATTATTTGTATTTATCCATCATAAATACTGTCTTTAGATATATGTGACTCTTAAGGAATTAGTAAGTAATAATAGTGAGGTGTTATGTGTAACGAATTAAAACATTTCTTCGTGAATAATGTTAATAATTTAAATTATACCTGCATGATTAGTTTTTCTGTGTGTTGGATACACCACTTGAAAAAATGATTTGTGTCGTTCCACTGTCATTTATAGCCACATTAGTAATACTTAGCATGTATTTTTCAAAGTAGTAAATTTCAAAATTTTCTGGCAATATGACGGTCTTGCATTCCCTAGAACTTTTGGTATCAGGCTCCTACTGCCATTGGTTAGGTAGTCACACTCTTTTGAAATCAGAGAATGAAAGTCAGTTCACCAGTCATTGAAAAGGGGAACTAGAAAGGCATATTGAATAAATCAAATACTTTGACATTTCTAATAACTCCCACATAATTGCCATGTTTATAATTCAGGGCAGGAAATAGGGCTATCCATTAATTAAAAATTATTCTGATCATTACGCTTTATATTCATAAATCCACACGTACACAGATAGTACCTGAAGTAACCACAAATACGATATCTGGGCGACACCCAAATCAAATGTAAGTAGAGAGCATTTAGAACACAAATGGAGCATTAAGACAGTCACGATCTCTTGAAATCGGTCCTTCTGGTTGGATTTCCCCTTGATTGGCCTTTTGGACTCGTTTTGACTGCTCAGACCATTTTAGTGGTCATGTTTAGTCTCTAATTTAAATATTAAAACATGTGTTCTTTCAAATCTTAACTAGGATTTTAAAGAAAGGGAAAAAATAAAAGGAAAAAAGATCAAGAGGTTGTTTTCTTATGGTAACGGATGAAAACTATTTAATACATAAAATGCTGGGAAGAAAAAAACGGTACCATAAAAGTGGTTTGGGAATTTTTTTGCTGCCTTTGGGGCAGTGATTATTTCTATTCTAGGGAAGTAATGCATATTCCATTCCTCAGGGTTTGAAAAAAGCTACCGAGACTCGGGTGTACATTTTCTTAATTCGAAACCCTCAGAGTATGGGTCTTAGGCTCACAAGATCAGTCACATAGTTGAAGATTATGGAGGACACTCGAAAGACAGGATGTGAAGAGAACAAAAGGTGCCTTAAAACAGGTTAGCCAGGCTTTCCTGGTGGCGCAGTGGTTGAGAGTCCCCCTGCCGATGCAGGGGACACGGGTTCGTGCCCTGGTCTGGGAAGATCCCTAAATGCCGCGGAGCGGCTGGGCCCGTGAGCCATGGCCGCTGAGCCTGCGCGTCCGGAGCCTGTGCTCCGCAACGGGAGAGGCCACAACAGTGAGAGGCCCGCGTACCGCAAAAAAAAAAAACCGGTTAGCCTTCTGGGGGAATTTTGTGAATATTTGAGAAACGAAGGGTTGTCATCAATTAGTCGTTAATAAATAATAAACTGTCACCTGCCTTCACCTGCCTTCAGCTCCCTTTTTCAAAAACGTGAATATCCTCCAAACATCACGTAGTCTAAACAATAAGATGTTTGCCCAAGTTGTTTTTTCAGAAGCTTGGAGTCAGCTGTGTCCAGTTCAAGCTCCAGCTGGTTAAGACTGGTTAGGACTGGTTAGGACCACAGACCCTCCAACTGGGCATGCGCGAGTGTCCACTCTGTGACCTATGACGTCAGAGAGCCAGGAGCTCCACCATCAAAACGTTGGGTGGGGGGAGGTGGTGGGCTGGTAGTGATGTTCTGGGCATGCGTGCCAAGAAGAATCATGTAGCTTAGTTAAGCCTGCACAGAATGATTACTCACATTTTCCTTATTTCCAATCACCTTTCCCCATGCTCCCCATGCCTCGGCTTTATCCCAAGTAAATATCCTGGGCCTCTCGCTTTCAGAGAGATGGGTTTGGAATCTGTTCTCTCACCTCCTCACTCGGCTGCCTCGTGAATAAACCCTTGCTTTGCTGCAAACCTCATTGTCTCAGTGCTTGGCTTGCTGCGCGTCAGGCAAATGAACCTGGTTTGGTAACATATGTAAAATACAGCTTCTGTTGGTGTCAGATGTCATAACGTCATACTGCATAACAACTGCACCACGTGTCAGATGATAATGTTCACTTTATATAATTTCATAATATCTTTGAAATTTTTTACAAACCTGATTAAGTGTTTTCTAACACATGTAACTAGGAAAGGATAGAGCCTTTCATTCAGGAGTGAGGGTGGAATAAAGCAGCCTTCAAAAGCCCCAGGAAGGGCTGACACAAATAGAGGCAGGGTTAGGTTTGGAAGTATTGGGGTGTTCTGGAGCTGTAATTGGGAGTGCAGGTAGGGATAAGAGAGCAGAAGGTGTGCCCTGAAGAGCTGGCACCCTAAGGAGGGTGCATCGGTGCTGCAGGGCTGATTCCCTTATGAAGATCCTGGCTCTGCACATGGAGACTTCATTCCCATCAACAGTCTCTCCAGGTATATTTTAATGCAAGACACTGAGTGGCCATGGCTTTCCAACTGCACCCATTGTGCTTCAAGATGGCGGGGCAGTGGTCCTAACTGTGGATTTCCTGTAGTGAATAGTGGTAGTTTGTCTCTACAGGCAAAACCCTTTCCGGAGATGAGGAATTAATGAAGCTTTCAATAAATGGCCTCACATATAAAAAGAGGACTGTGAATATGTGATATGGATGATAGAAAGGGGTTGAGAGTAAGATCAGTGAAAACTGGCATAACTGAGAAAGGCTTCATAGTGGGACTCTGGTCCCTAGGTGTTGCAGGATGGGTAGGATTTGCATAGCTGAAAAGAGAGGGCCAGGGCTAGACCTGCATGTCGAGGAACCACAGAAGAAAAGGCACAGAACTAATAAAAGGCATGATAAATTGCATGCAGTATGAAAAATAATAATACTTTAAAGAAACCGCACAGTGGTGCATGTTCAGCCATGAATACCTGGAGTTAGAAGGGACTCCTTAGGTACCGGGTTGCAACCTCAGAGTCATGTGTGGGATGCAGGCTGCAGTTTTGTTTGTTCTTTGCATATATATGTTAATATCCATGAGGCCGAATTTGGGCACAAATGGGGAAACCAAGAGTAATAATTGCTTTAGAGAAAATTCTAAAGAGAAATTTGAAATTCTTTAAAATTCAATGATTATCTTTCTTTGGAAAAGCGAGCACTATTGAAATATATTTAATTAATTATTTAGCATCAACATTCAAGAATATACGATCACAAATCACTATGTGTTGCTTTAATATTATGCCGATTCAGTAAACCATAAAAGCTTCCCCTTGAAGCATGGTATAAATTAAATGTAATTTGTTTAACATGTCTAAATTACCTTACTAGATTGTGAGTTTCTTTAGAGGAGGACCTGATTCCTCCAGAGCATTAGCATATTCAATAAATGTATGTTTGGTGGTGATTAGATTAATAATAGCTTTAAAACTTGATAAATGAGTAAAAGATTTGAACTGAGGGTCTGGGGAGGAAGTTCTTGATTAGAAATGATAATGGTGATGAATAGTAGACATTTTTTGAGGGTAGCATACTTGATAACTTTGAGCATCAAATAGAAGACAAGTAAAAGATATAGAAAATATCAGAATGAGTCAATGGGAGAACTTTGAGGAATAATTCTCATCAAGGTGAGGGATAGATGAATCCTTCAGGGCCTAGATGAATTTTAGAAAGAAAAAAAAGGAAGAAGAAAAAAAAAAGGACAGAGTTAAGGGATAGAAATCATAGGATGTATTTGGAATGATGAAAGGAAAAGTTATCATTACTTGCAAAAGTGTGGTTCCTTGATTAGGTAAAGTATAAGAAATAAAATCAGGTTAAACTGATTTTATAACTATAAAACTGTAATTATGTTTAAAATTTTAGAACTCATTGGTTTAGTTTATATGCACATATACACATAATACACACCTATATAATTTATATTATAGATATACTATTCGTGCTATATAAGTAATTGAGAAATAAACTTTTGTTAATACTTAATAACAAAATCGTCCATTTGCCTTGGAGAAATCAGAAATCTGCCCATTTTTCCCTTACATAAAAACTGGAAAGTATTTATTGCTTTTATTTTTTTCCTCAGGTTCACTCTTGTCTCACAGAATATGTATTTTCAGTTTTATTTCAACAGAACATCCATGTATTTTTGTTTCTTTGTCAACATTTTTATTTCCCCGGGGAACATTTCTGTGGAATCCATTTTTACTTGTATGTGACCAGAGGACCCCTATCAGTCAAGTTCACTAACATCTTCGGCATAATTTCAGGAGGAAATTACAGAGAGCACTGCAGGTCTGCCACTCTCCTGGAGGGGAAATATTAACACCCTCACCTCTTGCTCCCAATATAAGATTCTGGCTAGGAGTGAGTTACTCATTTTCTGAAAGGGCATTAATTCCTTAATACCTCTCTAGTCACTTGGTAAATTACCTCTTCCATTACCCAGAACAGTGCTCAGAGATTTCAAGGAATGAATACTTCTAAAGGTGAGAAATACTTAGAAACCCATTATGAAAGTGGTTTCTTTCAAGTTTTGTTTTAAATACAGCTTACTGTATGTCTGTATGTACATATATCTGTAGTTATTGAGTGTATGTAGGCATTTATATTTATATAAGGATATTAGAGATTTCAGTTATACATTTGTATTAGTTAGGCTCTAGGTTTTCCTTCTATAATAGAAATCCAACATAATAATAGCTTAAACTAGGTCAGGGCTTTTCAATCTTGTTCATGTTTTAAACCATAGAATTCTCGGTAGGCGGAGTCGTCCTGTGTATTGTAGGATGTTTAGCAACATCCCTGGACTCTACCCACAAATGCCAGAAGCAACCATACCCTCTCAGCTGTGACAACCAAAAATGTCTCCTGACACTGCCAAATGTCCCCTTAAGGGCAGAGTTTTCCCTTACTGAGAATCAGTGAGCTGGATAGAAATGTATGTTTCACTCATGGGGAGTCCAAGCTGGCGTGGCAGCTCTGCTCTGTGCTGGAGGCCAGACTCTGAGCTTTGTCATCTCTTGGACCTGCCGTGATCATGTGAACCCATAGATCTCCCTCAAGTAACCTGATTCTAGGGGGGCAAGGGCAATGCGTGTTGGTAAAGTCACTCTCTGAAAAAAAAAAAAAAAAAAAGAGCCTGATTGGGGAGCAGGGGCCTGATTTGTAGTGTTTGTGGATTTTCATGTTGTAAATATTCCTTCAGTGGCTGCTGTTAAACTATCAGTTGTTTAACAACTGGCTTCAAAATTCTTGCATATTTAACAATCACTTCTTGTAAGGCAGTATTAGTGGGTGGCAGCATACGGCCACAGAGGAAAGAGAAGGCACAACCTTCTGTTTAAGGGCAAAATGAGGTTCCACTTCTGTTCACCCTCATAGGTTAGAACTTAGTCACATGTTCATCCTAGATGCAAGGGAGGCTGGAATGCTGTGTGTATTCTGGACAGCATCTATCCAGCCAGAGAACCAGGAGAATGTATCACTGGGAGACGAGAGAGAGAGAGAGAATTTACTTTTTACAGTAGGAAAACCATCAGCCTCTGCCATGTTATCATTTAAAAATTGACCAGAAATCTGAATGAATTTTATCTGAGAGGATCTTAGGAATTTCAGCATTTAAAATATAATAAGTGAGAAGAGATACATCACAGACTTCCTTGAACAGTCAAAGATTCTCTATGCAGCTAACAACAGAGGATGTTGGGTGATTCTTCTTGCAATTTCTTAAACTGAAGGTAAATGTAGCTCTAAAATTCTACACTTTTAGCTCAAGTTTTTGAAGTAGGTGACCTATGTACTTCACCTTTTGGACTCACTAGGAAATAAATACAGGATTTTAGAATAGGATTAATGATGATGGTAATAATTATAATAGATAACATATAATAGTATGTATCAGTCACTGTCTAAATACTTTGCATATTTTTGTGGTCTTTTAATCTTCACAACACCCTGCGTAGTAGACACCATTGTTATCCTTATTTCTAGACAAAATTGAGGCACAGATAGGTTAAGTAACTTATGCAAGGACACATAGCAAGTAAGAAGCGGGGCCAGGATTCTTAGAGATCATCTCTTCTAATGTTCTCTGTGCATTCATCTCTATTTCCTCCTATATCTTCCTCCGTAAGGAGGAGAGGCTTTGGAAGGGTAAAAACTACATTTCCCAGATTCCTTTGCAGCTGAGGTTCTGGGTACACTTTGCCTTCAAATTGTCAGCTTTATGGTGTGAAGCAGCTTAGTGACAGTTGGGTTAGCAGTAGGAGCAGCTATCTCCTGGCCCCCTCTAAGGTGTTGTGACCTTTCTGGTCATGGAAACTTGGTAGGTTTTTAAAAACTTCCTCATTTGTAAGATGGAGATAATAACATTTCCCTTTTAGGATTGTTCTGAGGATGGAGTGGTCTATTAGGAAGTTGGTTTGGCTAATGACAGAACCAAAATAATAGTCGCTTAAACAAGATGAAAAGTTATTTCTCTGTAATGCAGATGTGCAGTTCAGGCTTGGTGCAGTGGCTGCAGGATCCTCAGAGTTACGGCTCCTGCCTTGTTGCTTGACAATTGTCAACATTCAGTTTCCACCTGTGGTCTAAGATGACTATGCCCACTTCCCACCCAGTGGTGAACGGAAAGTGGGTGGTGTGGCTTGTCCTTTAAGGGCAAGACCTGGATGTGGTACCTATCATTTCCACTCAAGCACTCTTGGCTAGAAGTTAGTCATATTTTCACACTTCTGCTGCAAGTATAGTCTTAAAATTGTAGTCTTCGATTGGACAGTTACTATCTCAGTTTAGAAGGTTGAATTCTATTACTAATATTATGTGAGAAGTATATCATGGATATTGAGGATGACTAAAGTCTCTGCCATGTGCAAAGCACTTGGTACATGAGCACATTAATAACTGGAATTCTTCACTTTATTGTTTTAGGGTCTTTTGTCTCCTAGAAACAATATTATTTCTGATTTCCGTTGAAAAGGTAATATTTTGATATTGTGTTACCTGAAAATTTTCAGAAGCAATGTCTGTCTCTGAATCAAGCTTCAATGTGAAATAGATCCTGAATCAAATGCTAAGAGAAAATGCCTTTGTCTTAATAAAAATGATTTTTTCATTTCTTGCAGAAAAATAATAATAAATAATGAATTTTGGAATCTCATTGGGGTGTTACACACTCCAAGCTCTATGACAGTTTCAGGTGGCAGACCATTTGAATCCTTAATGCTGCTGGTGGCTATAAAAATATTCTAACTATTCCTTTCAAGAGATGAATTATAGAGTTAGCAGTAGACCTGATCGGTAGAACATGGTCAGTATGGTTGAGTGCCCACAATTTTAACTTTAAAAGTAAGAAGAAGTAAATCATGGGAATTGGAATGGAGTAGCCCTTGTAAAAGTTGTGTGGTGAACAAGCTTATCTTCAACATTTGCCTACAGTCTTGTTAGGTTACCTTCTTCTCCTCCTTCACCAGTGCCTAGCCCATAAAGCTTCTGCTCTTCCAAGTACACTTCATCTCACTGTCTTGTTGGTAAAGAGCTGAGTACCGATTGCTACTCCCCCTTTGCAGATAAAGAAGTCCCTCACCCCAAATAAATGAAAGCTAAATGCCTGGGAGAAGGGTACCAGAGGTATTTGGGCGAGGAGACTCTTATTTGTACCTGAAAACGCATCCCATTTTGTCAACTGAGTCTCCATGTACAGAGGTGGGCGCCAGCTAGATTTGCTGGAAACTAAGCATTCCTATTTTGGGCAAAATCTGCACATGTTTATATGGACGAGTAACTGGGCAAGGGTTATTGGCTTACTGAGACTATCAATATTCCATAAGGTTGGAGTGGACTTTGGGTTACAGTTGCTAACACTGCTATTCTTGACAAGGGCAGAAAGATGAATATCTATAGCTCTCTGAGACTTTTCTATTTACCCAGTTGATTACAACACGTGGACATGTCTGAGTGGCTCTGTCTAGAGAAATGGTGCTTGGCACAAAAGAAGACATTTAAATACCTTCCCCTGCTTCCTGCACGGTTTAGCTCCCTCTGAGTGGGTTCTTCCAACACGTGTAGCTATATATGAAGGACTAGCAGCCGACAGCACATGACATCTTGGGAGGAATTTTGGAATCTCTCAACTGCATCTTTGGCCACACAAGTCCCTTTGTTTGTTTATTTATTTACTTATGCTTTAAATTCTACATATTTTATTTAAAAATGCATTTTAGAAACTGGGAGGGCGAATACAAATCTTCATTTTTTGGATAAATAACTCTCTCTCTCTCTCCATCTTTTTATCCCATCTTTTAGCTCTGGCAGTTCTCCCAGAGCAAGTAATAATAGAGAAGATGTTACGATGAAACAAAAGCTCAAGACATTTTCCAATTGGGCACAAGTTGGAAAATGTGACTAAAAGAAGCAAAAGTAATCCTATAACAGTGGAGCCTGGAGCTTTCTTACATGACATTGGCAATCATATGTGGCTTCGTAGCTTGCAAGACTTAAAAAGAAGCCAAAATTAATATGTGGTTCAAATTTTAAAATACACAAAAAAGGGGCTTCCCTGGTGGCACAGTGGTTGAGAGTCCGCCTGCCGATGCAGGTGACACGGGTTCGTGCCCCGGTCCGGGAGGATCCCACATGCCGTGGAGCGGCTGGGCCCGTGAGCCGTGGCCGCTGGGCCTGCGCGTCCGGGGCCTGTGCTCCGCAGCGGGAGAGGCCACAACAGTGAGAGGCCCGCGTACCGCAAAAAATAAATAAAATACACAAAAAAGGGTAAAATTTACATTTGTAGCAAGATGCTCAAACCAAAATTCTGTTCCCAAAATCAACCAATGAACCCGAGGAGCATACAGTCTGTTGATGGTAGAAGTTAAGGCAAACTCTGACTTCAAACTCGCCTGCCCATGGTTACTGCCTGGCAAAAGAGCCAAACTTGAACTTGACCTGGGCATTTGTTTCTGTGGACAATACTGGACTCTTCAGGTAAAATAATAATAATCCACTCTACTATTCTTAAGGAAATTGTAAAGTGACTCGAATGCAGACACTTACGAGTGAAAACCTAGACATTTTCTTCATAACGTGGACTCCTTTTGTTTTAGCTGGAGTGCTATTCTTGCAGACGTTTAATTCTTTGGGAAGTATTGGTTTTCGCTGCAAAGAATTCACCTGGGTACATGGTGTCTATAATGTGGAGATCATATATATATATATATATAATGTGTGTAAATCGTCACCAGAGAGAAACAAGGCTGAACATACGTAGGCAGGAGTTTGCCCTCACTCTAGAGGAAATAAACTCAGAATCGCTTGGCTAAACTTAACCTTTGATTAGATTCCAGACTGTCCCCTGCAACAAAGAACTGTCTCGCCCAGACTGTCAGTGGTGCCATGAAACCCTGTTACAGGAAGAAACTAGAAAATAATGTGTCCAAGGACCCATAGCCAGCTAGTGGCTGAGGAGCACTTCACCCCCAGAAGGCTCTGGAAAGAAAGGTTTCTTCACCCAGTTGGTGATGCAGGCCCAAGGGCCTGTGGGTCATGATGCCATGCCCAAGTTCAGACTTTTTTCCATAAACTAAGCATGCTTGCTTAACTTTGCCATACTAATATTGAGTTCCGCTGTCATATAGAGTGTAAAGAGCTTGTTTGTTTTTTTTTTCCCTCCAATACAATTTCATTTAAGTTGAAATTGGGTTCATTTGAATTTTATTTTTGGCTCAGGAGTGAAGTGCTTTTAGAAATGATTCTCAGGTTGGCTCCATCTAATTAAGGATGAGTGCACTGTGTTCTAGATCTTCAGTCATTGTGGACATACCCATGTATTATCCTGAGTGTCTGTCATTGTCTCTTGCCACTTGTTTTTTTTTTTTTTTTTGGTCCATTCATTCCTTCCACTAATTTTTTATTTCAGAGATTTCTTTTGGCTCATGAATAATGCTTTGAAATGACTAAAATAACCTAGAAATGATGGGATGTACTTGAGAAGGCTAGATTCAGATCTGATTATAGATTTGACAAATTAGAGACATGAGTAGATGCAAATAGGTGTACAGAATGATACCCTACAAGAAAGGAAAAAAATGAGCAAATAAAAGTAACAACTGCTTATATTAATGATATGTGGTCATATTTCTGATTAGAAATTCACTCTTAAAACATTTTTCACTGAAGAAACCATTTTTAAAAATTGAGCTGTATTTGACACACAATATTATATTCGTTTCAGGTATGCAACGTAATGATTCAGTATTTGTACTCATTGTGAAATATCACTATAGTCAGTCTAGTTAACTACTGTCACCACACTTAGTTACAGAATGTTTTTATTGGGACAAGAACTTTTAAGATCTACTCTCTCAGCAACTTTCAAATATACAGTACAGTATTATTGACTACAGTCACCATGCTGTAAGTGACATCCCCAGAACTTATTTATTTTACAACTGGGAGTTTGTACATTTTAGCTCCCTTCACCCATCTCACCGACTCCCTAACCCCTGCCTCTGGCAACCACTAATCTGTGAACTTGTTTTTTTTTTTTAGATTCCACGTATAAGAGAGATCATACAGTTTTTGTCTTTCTCTGTGACACATAATGCCCTCAGGGTCCATCCATGTTGTTGTAAATGACAAGATTTCATTCTTTTTTATGGCTGAGTAATACTCCATTGTATGTATGTGTGTGTATACACACACACACGCACACACACTACATCTTCTTTATCCATTCATCTGTCAATGGACACTTAGGTTGTTTCCATATCTCGGCTATTTTAAATAATACTGCTATGACATGGGGGTGCAGATATCTTTCTGAGCTAGTGTTTTCATTTTCTTTGGATAAATACTCCAAAGTGTAATTGCTGGATCATATGGTAATTTTATTTTTGCATTTTTTGACGAATGTCCGTACTGTTTTTCAATTTTCATTCCCACCAACAATGCACAAGGGTTCCCTTCTCTCCATATCCTCCCCAACACTTGTTATTTCTAGTCTTTTTTGATAATAGCCATTCTGACAGGTGTGAGGTGATATGTCATTGTCATTTTGATTAGCTTCTCCATGATGATTAGTGATGTTGAGCATCTTTTCATGTACCTGTTGGGCACCTGTATGTCTTATTTGGAAAAATGTCTGTTCAGATCCTTCTGCCCATTTTTAAATTGGATTTTTTGGATTTTATTGCTACTGAGTTGAATTAGTTCTTTATATATTTTGGATATTAACTGCTTCTCAGATATATGATTTGCAGGTATTTTCTGCCATTCAGTAGGTTGCCTTTCCATTTTTTGATGGTTTATTTTGTTGTGCAGAAGCTTTTCGACTTGATGTAGTCCCACTGGTTTATTTTTGCTTTTGTTGCTTTTGCTTTTGGTGTCAAATACAAAAAATCTTTGCCAAGACCAACGTCAAAGAGCTTACTGCCTATGTTTTCTTAGAAACAATTGGATATGATTTATACAAACATTCACTTTGGAGAATTTATAAAAATCTGGAAAGAGGTTTTAATGTAAGTTTTTAAAGACATTTTATTGGATTTATTGTCTTAGCTTTGCATTTCTCATCATCTCACATTTGGATAACCTCCAGTCCTCTTAATTGCCTTACCTGCTGCTAAAGAAGTGTCCCTCACAATTTCTCCCCACCAGAGTACACTTGCTAAAATTTAAATCTGATTGTGCCGTTATCCTGCTTACAATCCTTCAACTTTTCCATTAACTTTCCAAAGCACCTGTGGAACAATGTTAAGACCCCTGCCAATCCTGTAACTGTCCCTTCCCCTACAGGCTGTGCAGCTTCAAACCAAACAGAGCTATTTGTAATTTCCTTCCCTAGACAGCCTTTTCTGTGCCTGGCCATGTTTGCATTTGGAGGAGGCTTGTTGCAGTTTGTGTGCTCAGTAAACTCACTTATCTTTTAAAACGCAAATAATGCTGTTTCTGTCAGCTGTCCCCACTAGCAGTTATATATTCCCTCTACGTTCTCATAATAATTTCTGCATGTCTCTATGACAACACTTAACTCTATTGTATTTTAATTATCTATTTACCCATCTGACTTTGCCACTGAGTGTTGGACTCCTGTTCATGAGGACCTTGTCTTGTTCATGTTTGAATCCTCCGTATATTATATATTTTCTGGTGTGTAGTAGATGCTCAACAGATGTTTGGAGAGCCAGAGAATAAATAAGTGAATACATGTTGAATATGTAAAAATTATACTAGAGTCAAATTTAGTCAGTCGCTTTCAAGAGCTCGTCCTAATCAACTTCGTCTTTTTTGTCAAAGCGTTCTGTAAAGAGATTTATCTCAAAGTTTGCTTGTGGCATATTTAAAATATAATTGAGGTTATTATTACAAGCTAAACAGACAATTTTCTATATTCAGTTTTGTGGATATTGAGGGAATATTTTGATAAGCAAACAGGATGTAAAAGTGTATTCAAAATAAACTCAAATAGCATGACTTAAAGGGCTGTGTTATTTCAGTTTCATTAGACAGCAAGCACATTTGCAGTGTCCAGTAATCTGGTGAATTACTACTAGAGCAATATTTTTAAAACCTGCTTCTGAAAAGGTCTTTTACCAACTAGAAAGAGGCTAGTTTCTGCTAGATGATTTAATATTTTATATGTACATTTAAGAGAAGTTGAGCTTAACTGCGGTCCTCCTTACTTTAAAGGAAAAAACAATCACTTTCTTCCCGAAATGTCCTCCTGGTCATTTTCTTTTCCATGTAATTAGTTAACCTGTGAGAGTCCTGCCCTTAGTATTCATCATAAATTCCTGCCCTGAGGAAATTTCATAGATTAAATTCATGATCCCTTGTGGAATGTTTACTGTATAACATTTACCAAAGAAAAACAAGGAAGATAATTACCTTATGAGGAACAGCCCTACCCTGAGGTATTATTATTTATTGTTTTAGATCGAAGTATAGTTGATTTACAATATTGTGTTAGTTTCAGGCATACAGAATAGTGATGAGGTATTATTTTGAAACAACAGAAAATGTTGCAGTTTCCAGATACTAAAATGGAGTCAGTGAGAAAGCTGGTAGACACTGAAAAATGGGGACATTTCACCAAACCAAATTCTAAGCGGAACAAGTCAAACCATAGTGTGTTGGAGGTCATCTTGTTGTTATCAAACTTCACACATCCAGGAGTCACCAGAAATGGGCCATTTAAGTTTTATTTTCAACTTTACCATGAATTTGTGACTTCCATTTGTAAAATGAGAAGTAGTTGTTTGCTTACCCAGTAGTGTCAAGGCAGCATTTAAAGAAATTAATGTAAACATCTTCTAACAAGTACAAAGTCATTTCTCTTTTACCCAAAGTGAATTTAGATAGAAATCGCTGTTGACCTGCAATAAATAGACTGCCAGATATTTCTCCAGCAAAAACAGGTTTATTCAGAATGAGCAGAGAATAGCAATTCTGGGTCTGCAACCACGGGGAGCCATGTGCAAGTTTTCCCAGGGCAAGAGAAGGAGAACATTTTTACAGTGCGGGGAGGGTGGCGGGGGGGAAAGAAAGCTGGGAGGGCTGTAGTGCACAAAGAGTCCATTTTCATTGGCTGAGTCCTTGGCAGGAAAGAATAGTCTACTTCCTATTGGGCTCTGCTACAGTTGCAGGGTGTGAGAGCTCCATGGCTGGTCTCCTGGCTCTATTTAATTGAGGTTTCTGTTTATTAATTTTTTACATAGTAGTAGGCTCAGTAGTAGGCCCACTAATGAGATGGGCCAAAATAAAAATAAACTAGCACTGAAGGATAGTCAAGCTCTGGGGGAAATGAACAGGTACTTTACCTTGATATCAGGTAATTTAAATACAAGTCTCTTTAAAAAATTTTTGAAGATCATTGTTTAGTATTTTCAAGAGCATTTTAAAAGTTTATGTCAAAGGTTGAATATCACTTCTAAAAGAAAGCTTATATATAGGTTATTTCAAATGTTCAGAGGTTATGTCTGACAGGAATCCACTGGAGGGCAGTATGTAGTAAGAGTTATGACTTGCCTGGAATATTGATTTGTTTCAGAACGTAAACTGAATATCACATTACTGCTCAATTTTTTTAAATGACATACAGTTCTGCTGTCTGTTTTAGAGTTTAAAAAGATTTCCCACATTTAGTGCCTGAATTAATCTGTGTATTTCGATTGGGTGTGAAGAACGATGGGGCTGATTATATGTTGAAAGCATCTCTGTCTTACTGATAAATCAAAAAGTGTGAATTCAAGTTTCTGCACTCGTTGAACAGTGATGTATTTCAATCTGGCTAGACTTTAATTTATACTCTATTTCCCTAGGGAAGAAATTGGGTTTCTGGAGACAGCTGTCATTAATTGAAGTTAGGTCACACTGCCTCACATGCCTTCACCCCAGAATACTGAGTGCAGTGTTCTGGATCGTAACAGCTGCCTGTGTAGGACCCACTCCCTCCACGATGAAATGTATTTAATTTGATTTCTGCACATTAAAGACACACCTGTGAGATAGAGCTTAGAATTCAGTTTGTTCATTTAACTGTAAAGAAATACTATATTTGATTGAAAAATCATCTTTTGCTTATAATAGTACTTGCCCCCTCACCCATAGTTCCTTCCTTCCTCCATCATTCCATCCATCCTTCCATCCATCCTTCCATCCATCCATCCATCTATCTATCCTTACATCCATGCTTACATCCGTCCATCTATCCATCCATCCATCCATTAATTTATTCAGTATTTATTGTTCTTCTACAATAAATGTGCTCTACAGCCCTGGGTTTGCAAGGTGACTATGATATTTCAGTTCAGAAGTATTGCATAGGAAAAACTTTCCTCAGAATATCAAGACTTGGTGAACTTTAGGTCTTCCTCAAACAGTGATAACAGACGTGTGTATAGCTCTCTGAACCAGGCGCTAATTATGAGCTCTCTACATGCCAACCCTGTGAGATAGTTTCCATCATCGTCATCGTCCTCGTCATCCCCATTTACAGATGAGTACATGGAAACACAGAAAGATCAAGTGCCTTGGCTGTGGTCACACAGTATGAGTGGCAGAGCCAGAGTTTGAGGTTTGCTCCAGACCACATGCTCTGAACAGCTGACCAAGGTACATTTCTCCCCAAGAGCAGGGGTTCCAAGTAAAGCAAAAGTCAGCTTGGAAAATAGCTAATTTGAGGATGGCTTTGTGCTTTTGTGAAAGAGAAAATGTACTAGGCAATTAAGGAAATGTTTTATTCAGCCTACTGCAGTAGGAAGAATGTTCATTAAGGAATGCCTCAAAGAAGAAAGAGAGAACTTAGAATTTCATAAAACAAGGCAGTCATTGAGGAAACGTGGGGCTAGGTCTTATCTCCCAATCTGCAAGGGCAGACTCACTTGTGTTAGCTGTTTGGGCATTTCTTGGAACCCAAAAGAGTCACAACATGGTGGAAGGATTTCTTGACCCTGTTGCTACTTTCCAGGAACACCGGGCTCAGATAAAGTTCAACGTTGTCAATCCCCGCTTTTGTTCAACACGTAGAATCCCATTCCTTGCTGAATAGCTGAGAGGCAATCATAAACTTCCCAAGTGGAACGAAGTTGGGCTAGGAAATAGTCTTGAGAGGACTCTGGTTGGCCTTGTTCCTGCAAAATCATTTGAATTATCTGTTGGGAGGTGGTGGCGAAGGTCGGCAGTTTTGAGGGGCTGGATCAGGTATCTTCAGAGAGGGATGCCTACAATAAAAAAGATATATATTAATATCAAAGGTTGTATCAAAATAAAAAGCCAGGAGTTGAACTCTGAGAGTAACCAGGTCAGTGGATTCCAAAGCATTGGTGGAGAAAAATCTTGCAGGACTACTTGTGGAGTTTATCGAAGTTCTGGAGCCAGAATGTCAATGCTTTTGATGATGTGGTCCACAGTTCCGGTTACCTCTCTTATACAAAAATGCATGACCCTAGTATTTCATGGGACTTCCCTAGTAGTCCAGACAGGACTCTCCCTTTGCATCCAGGAGGAAATCTAGCCCATGCATGGTCTGCTGTGGCGCTGAGTCCTTTGAGGTTTTTATCGAGTCCTTGGATTTCAGCCCGCGGGGCTTCTTCATATTCTGGGGGGAAAAGGTGAGCTGCTAGGCAACCTAGAGTCCCCCTAGGGATCTGGGCAGATAGTTATCTAGGTAGATTACACAGATAATAAAATAACCTTCTATAGCCTCTTCTTAGAACACACCAGTAATCCAAGGAAAGTGTTCCATTTTAACAGAGAGAAGGCCAAATTCTATTGCAATACCAGTATACTGTTTGATATGAAATCTCCTCTTGAAAATCTTATAAATAAATTCATTACAATAGGCAGAATAAGGGCCCCTCCTGAAGATGTCCACTTCCTAATCCCTAGGACCTGTGAATATGTTACGTTACATGGTGAGAGGTAATTATGGTTGCAGATGGAATTGAGGTTGTCGGTCATTTGACAAAATGATAAGGCATCCTGGATTGTCTGGTGGTCACAGTGTGATCACGATGGTCATTTAAACGTGGAAGAGGCAGGCGGGGAGAGCGTCAGAGGATGCAATGTGAGGAACACTCACCACTTGTTGCTGACCTTGAAGCTGCAGGGGGGCGGTAAACTGAGGATTCCAGGCAGCCTCTACCAGCTTGCAAAGGAAAGACAATGGATTCTCTTCTAGACCCTCCAGGAAGAATGCGGTTCTGCTGATATCCTGATTTTTGCCCAGTGAGACTCAGGTTGAATTTCTGAACCATAAGATGATAAATGTGGGTCAGTTTAGGCCACAAAATTTGTGGTAATTTGTTACAGCTGCGATAGGAGACTAATACACCCATCAAATTTTAGGCCACTTTGATCATAACAACAACAACAAAATTCCCTTTCGGCAAAACTTCCACACCTTTCTATACTCATTCAGGGTGTGCCCTACACTTTTCTCTCCTCATTCTGGAAAATCCTTCTACTTTAGGACAAAACTACTGGCATTTCCTTGACACAAACATATCCCTTATAGCACAGCTTCTCAAAGTAGCAAAAATGAAAATGCTCTTTAAGAGACCCAAGTACATACCCTCTCTCTATGTCATAAGAATAAGAGGCAAAATATATAAACTTAAAATTATGCTTAGTAACCGATGTTTCAGTATTCTATCTGAGAAATTATCTAGACATCCAGTAACCATTGATTAACTCAAGTTAATACCAGTGCAAGGTTTAAATTGCCTAAAAATCTTGGGAATTGTCTTCAAGTTGACATACTACTGTTTATAATTAAGAGTCTACCTAAGCTGATGTGCTGATAGCTTTTAAGTCTCCCTTTTCCCTCTCCCTCCTTCTGTCCCACCTTTGGGCAGGTTGATCAGGAAGCCCAGGTGCTTCCTCCTTTGGTGCCCAGGTCGAGGTTGTGGGACAGGAGTTCAATCCATGCAAGCCCCTGACTGCACGTGGGAAACTGCACTCCAGCCCTGCCCCTAACCACCTTGAAAACGGAAAGCCAGTCTCCTTTCCTTGTTCTTTTGTAAGCCATTTTGGACCTATCTGGGAGGCCTGCCCTGCTCTCTCCAGAAAGGCATCTTCTGTGAGTAATAAACCTTTTCCTGCCTTCTTGGTGTTTGTGTAGCATCATCAGCCTACAATCTTTTTTTTTTTTTTTTGGCTGCGTTGGGTCTTCTTTGCTGAGCACGGGCTTTCTGTAGTTGCGGCGAACAGAGGCTGCTGTTCGTTGCAGTGCACAGGCTTCTCATTGCGGTGGCTTCTCTTGTTGCAGAGCACGGGCTCTAGGCGCGCGGGCTTCAGTAGTTGTGGTGCACGGGCTCAGCTGCTCCGTGTCATGTGGGATCTTCCCGGACCAGGGATCAAACCTGTGTCCCCTGCATTGGCAGGCGGATTCTTAACCACTGCGCCACCAGGGAAGTCCTCAGCATCCAATCTTAACCACATTTTGGGTCCATGACACTATTGAAATAAAATTTGTCAGAAGAGTGATTCAATTTTGGTTAAACATATTTACATTTTTTGTAATCTTAAACATTTAGTAGAAGAAATGTTATCTTATTCAATCAGCAAACTTGCATATGGTTAGGGAAAGCATGTCCAAGTAGGATAAAAGTCTCCATGTAAATTATACTTACACTAATCTAATAGAAAATACATAGCTGTTTTTAATTAAATCAAAATGATTAAACTAGCCTTGTTTGCCAAGGATAGACCTACATTATGTGAACTTCTTAAAACATTTCTGAGTTCATTTCTATAAGGAGACCTTTTTTTTTTAACATTTGAGGAGTTTCAGTTTCCTTAATATCTGAAAATTTTAGGAATATTTAAATTATAAGTGCTTCTTATCACTATACCAATCAGAATAAGGCTCCTTTAAGAGATCTTATAGTCTAATTATTAATACCATGAAAGGGTAGGAAAATGTTATGTACTTACACAAAGAACATACAACCAGACACAAATAGAGGGCTTATAGCTTTATTTTTTAAAAACTTCAGCCATGGGTTAAGCATAAACACAGAAGTACGAACCTCACCAGTCTAAATCTAAGAGGGTTTTATCACCAGGACGTACAAATTCTTAATTTGTTTGAACTCAAAATAGACAAAAAGAGAAGCATAAAGGGCTAACATACCAGGTTCTCTGTTGTCTTTCAACCAAGAGAAACAAGATATCTATAAATCATTAACATGTTTATAGAACTCACAAAATGATCAGGCCGTGAAACCAAAAGAAACCAGCACCAGGTATGAAACAAGTACTCACAAGGAATCAAATCAAATCTTTATTATGCTATGGGTGGACAAGAGTCCAGAACACAGGATCAGGAGCTGAGCTCACTTTTGGGTCCCCGGACTATCACTCAGGAACAGAGCACTAAAGGCTCTGAGATGCCTCGTTACCTGGTAGGAGACAATGGGATCATAAGGCTAAGACCAATGCCATCTGAGTCACAGCATCAAATCCTAAAAGACAAAATGCACCAATTAAGATGATTTTACTCAGGCTGTTGCAACAGAGAGAGCATTCTCTAGTGATAAATGTCTCGGAGCAGAGGGAGAAAACTTGAGGTTTAAAAAAAAATGACAGTCATTAAGGAAGGGTGGAGGTGGGTCTTACTTTAGAACATGCAGGAACATGGTGGTCCTTTGTAGTCAACCCATTAGCTACTGAGCCATTTTGCCATTTCTCAAACATGAAAGAGTTACAAAAGGGTAGGGAGGTTTCTCAACCGTCACCGCTTACCAGGAGGAGCACAGGGCTCAGATGAAGTCCAGCATTGTCACTTTATAATAAGCTATTTGCTTCACCACCTCTTTGACTATGGAACCCTGAGGCACAAGGCAGGTGATATAATAATAATAATAATCTTTGGGAGGGCTTTCCATGCCTTGTAATGTCAGGTGCTATGTGGAAATTTTGTAACATTCAAAACGATTTTCTAGGCACCACATGACTTTGTGTATTTGAAGATTAAAAAAACCATTTCACGCTTCTAAACATTTTTAGAGATGACGTGAAATGGAAATTACTAAACAGAAAACCATCTTTAAATTAGTTACCATTGAACTTGCAGGGTGAGGAATTTGAGTGATGTTAAGGACAAAGAGACATGTTCTAGAAGCATCTGCTATGACTGAGGGGTGAACAAGGGCCAGGACTTCTGGTCATCTACTTAAAACGGGCAATTTTAGCTTTCTCTGAAGAGGCGCTTTATGGAAGCAAGGGCAGAGGAAGACTTTGTTTAGCACCTGTGAGAACATTAGGGACCCAGGGAGATTAGATATTATGCGTAACAGTTTGAAAAATATCAGACCGCGTGAATTAGACTGCTCCAGAGTGGCTGCTGGCATTTCAATCTGCAGAGTAGGAGCAGTAGCTCAGCAAAGCTGGTAGAGACCAGCGGACCCTGCCAGAGCTGTGTTTCCGCTACGGCATAATAATTCAAGATGTAGCGTCCAGAAATGTTCCATGTGTGAAGGAAATGGATATTCTCCAATTCCTGATTTAGGGTTCAATGCATGTTTACTAGATCCAGCATGTTAATCATGACATTCATGATTTTTTAACTTATTTTTAAAACCTGCTTATTCTATCCATTATGAGAGATGAGTCAAAAATCTCCTTTTGCGATGGTGAATTCGCCCACGTTTCCTATCATTTTTGCTTATATTTTTGAAATTATGCTCTTAGGTACAAGTGAATTTAGAATTGTTTAATCCTTTTGGTGAGCTGAAACTTTTATCATAACATAGCAAAAGTGTTTTTGCCCTAATTTCTGTCTTGTCTGTTGTTAGTATAGCTATCCACCTTTTCTACTGGTTGGTATTTGCCTTATATAATTATTTTCATCCCTTCATTTTCAACCTTTTTTTTTTCCCTTACGTGTCTCTTCCTTTTTTCATGTAGCTGAATTCTGACTCCCTATATGAAAATTTCTGCCATTTAACTGAAGACTTCAACTATTTCCATTAATCCATTTAAATATATTGTAAGAGCTAATATATATATATTGTACATATATAATATATATATCCCTGCCATTTTAATTTTGTGCTTTTTATTTTTCTTGTTTTTTGTTTCTTTTTTTCCCCCTTCATTTCATGCCTCTTTTTAATTGATTGGGAGCTCTTTTCCTTCTTCTACTTTTCCCCCTGTGTTTACTCTTAAACTCATAACATGCATATTTAACTTAGAAAATTAAAATTTAAGCAGTATTTCTATCATTCTGGGTCCAGCCAGGAAAAGAGGAACCACTTTAAGCCTTTCGGTAGAGAGTATTTACTACAGGGGATTGCTTACAGAGGTAATGAAAATGCAAAGAAGCTATATAGAGAGCAGTAATTCAGAGGTGAACAATAGCAGGAAGTTGCTTTCACTTCTAGTGTTGCAGGGGCAATGGAAAAGGAAGTCCAAATGTTATACATGTTACATCTTCTTAGTAGGTCTTCAATTCCTTTGAATCTGCTTTCAACATTTTTCATCTCTTTGTTGTCTACATTCTTTGCTTTCTGTGTAGTGTTGTCCAATACCTCCATGTTTCCTAATTCTTATCTCAGGTCTGCTATTTAACCATTGTAGGCAGTTCTAAAATTAAATGATTACATCATTCATTTCTACAACTTCTCTTTGGTTCTTTAAAATATCTGCCTATTTATTTTTTAATGGTATCTTGCTCTTGTGTCCCACTTTTTTGTTTCTTTAAACAGATTTAACATAATTATTTTGTATTATGCGCTTGAAAATCCTAGTGTCTTATTTTTTTGCAAGTCTGATTCTGTTGTTGGTTGTTTTTGCTGACTCTCACTCACAGTGGCTTTTCTTATGTTTTATTTTTTATTGTGAACTTACATTTGTTGGAAGTGTTTCTGAGAATCTTTCAGTCTGAAAGATTGAAAGTGTTCAACCATGTGTTCTTTTAGGGAGTAATTATGTTTGCTCCTACCATTACCTGGGGCGTGATAAACTTGCACACACTTTAAACAACAACTTTTGGTCAGCAGTCTTTAGGGCTATGAAAAAACTATGAATCAGGCCCCAAACCTGCATGAGGTCTGACCAGTGATCAAGAATTTTCAGGGAAGACTGTTTTTTTTTTAGCTCTATCTAGAACCAAGACCAAGAGAGAAAACTTTCTCGGCAACTGCTTTTGTGGGAAGGTTATTTTTTTTCCTAGTTTATCCTCTTCCTAACAGTATATTTCTCCCCGGATGCTGCCTCTAAGTGAATGGCCTTTGATCCAGCTCCCTTTTCTACAAAGGCCCCAGGCTTTCTCCCCACACCCTCGTTTTCTGAAGCTCCAGGCTTCGGGGTGGTGGTCCCTAAGCATCTCTTAGATCCAGTGCTCACTACTTCCCTCAACTCATGCTTCTCCTTTGCCCCTCTTCTCTGTGGGTTTTTTTTTGTTTGTTTTCTGTTTTTAAATAATCCTGCTATTTATTTATTTATTTTTTGGCCACACCTTGTGGGATCTTAGTTCAATCCTGACCAGGGATTGAACCCGTGCCTTCTGCAGTGAAAGCGTGGAGTCCTAACCACTGGACGACCAGGGAATTCCCTCCGTGTTTGTTTGTTTGTTTGTCTCATTTTCTCCCAGGCTTATTCAATTTTTCAAAAGAATTTTAAGAATATATTTTATGAAGCATTTTTAGAAGCTATGTCTAGAGGGTAAAAATTCCATTCATAAAATAAAGATGTTGAAATATCAAAGAAGAGGGTAGCAATTTCACAAGTTATCTTCTGCAATAGTATAGAGATACTATTCAAAAGGCATTTCTTTGTTTTTGTTAATATCTTCCTCTGCTTACTATGTGTCAAGCTCTCTGCTAAGCACTTTGCATACATTATCTCATTCAATCCCTGTCACAATTCCGTGAAGTAGATGTTATTATTATTTCCCCATTTTGCACCTTAGGAAAACGAAACTCAGAAATATTAAAAAAACGTACTCCAAATCATATAGAAATAAGACTTAGAAATGCATTTGAACCTTGGTCTCTCTGACTATAAAATCCGTGTTTTCATCCACTGGTCTATAAAGTTGAGTACAAATGAATGGGCTGCTCTACACTCAATCAAGAAGCCTTTATAAAACCTTCCTCGTCTTGAGCCAGAAGGCTATTTATTACATTTGTAATCTTTGACTAAAGTGATGTTGTGATAAGACTTTGAAGTTGGCGCCATGAATTAATTAAAAATATGAAAATTATAACTAGAATTTAATTAGCATTCTGTTCAGTGTCTATGAAAGTTAGAAAATGATAATAGCATTTGGAAGCTATTTTCAGTTTTAAGAAGTGAATTGTCTGAATAGAACAAGTGACAAAGCAGCGCTAAAAGATCTGCTCAACAGAGTATGTAGAAGGCAAATTCTATTTTTACTGCTACTTAAACAGAAGAAATAGGTTAACATTTAAGTGAATAACATTAAACAATAAAAAACATTTTTGTACTTAAAATTATTATAAGATTGTCATAACATGCCTTAATTTTCTCCTATGTTTCTTTTATTCTTTTGTAAAGATGCCATGCAGAGCTTTGGAAATAAAAAAGTTATCAGGGAGTGTCTTTTTTTCCTAGACTTTTGTACAGTTGACTTTTAGATCATAGTGTTAGTTTGAGTTTTCCCAGCAGCAGATTTTTTAAAAGATAAAAGTATGTTCAACTGATCATTCAGAAAAAAGCAAAGCCTTTAGGTAAAAAGCTAGTTCTGCCATAGATAAAGTGATAAAACTTAAAATTTATTAAATAACTGACATAAATATTAAAGGCTCATCTATTAGGAAGAAGATGAAAGTAAAACTGAGTAAGAGGAATGGTAGCAGTTACTACCTGTTTCACTTGTCTCTTTCTGTAAACAAGCCACCCCAAAGTTATTGACATGCAACGATCATTTATTATTAGCATCTGTCACAGATCTGAGGATGGATTGGACAGGTAGACAGCTTTCACTGAGGGTACCTCAAGCAGTCATAGTCAGACAGTGGCAGGGGCTGGAGTCATCTTGATGACTTAATGGCTTCTCAGCTCACTGTCTGGCACACAGGCTGGGCACATGCAAACAGCAGTAGCTTGTTGTGGTGGGGTCTCAACGCCTATCTGCTCCCTGCCTCTGCAGGAACCTTACAACCAGTATCCGTGAGCGCTTGCTTTGCACATCTCACTAGCAGTCACCCTCTTTCAGTTTGGTGACAATGTACACACACCTCCCATACCTGAGGCCACAGCAATGACCTGTCACTCTCGTATTTCACCAACACATTGGAAAGAAATGACCTAACTTCAGAAAAAAGAAAGGTAAATAAAGTCAATCTATACTACTGGAAATCTCAAGGGAGAGAAACCATATTTGTCCAGCAAAATATTTTCACTTTAACTTTTGTAGCTTTATCTGTGCTTTGAAAAGCATTTTTTAAAAAACAATAGACTTTAATTTTTAGAGCAGTTTTAGGTTTATAGAAAAATTGAATAGAAAGTACTGAGTCCCCGTATGCCCCCTCCTACGATTTCCCCTATTATTAACATCTTTCATTAGTGTGGTTCACTTGTTATAGTTATTGAACCTATATTTGTACACTATTATTAACCAAAGCCCATAGTTTACATTGGGGTTCACTCTTTGTGTTGTGTAGTTCCATGGGCTTTGACCAGCGCAGAATGTCATGTGTCCACCATTATAGAGTCATGCAGAAGAGTTTCACTTCCTAAAAATCCCCTGTGCTTCCCCTGTTTATCCTTCACTCCCTTTTCTCCTCTCCACCCTGACAGCTGCTGATCTTTTGATCTCCATAGTCTTGCCTTTTCCAGAATGTCATGTAGTTGGAATCATACAATATGTAGCCTTTTCAGACTGGCGTCTTCCATGTTGTAATATGCATTTAAGTTTGCTCCGTGTCTTTTCATGGCATTTTTATGAAGAACGGCTTAACTAGTTCTAGGATGGTTTTACAGAGATTCTTCTGATAATGATGACATGATAAGGTGGTTATGGTTTGCAGGAAGCTAGTGAGATAGCTTCACCGAACTTTATTGTCAGGAAGCAAAAAGCCTGGTCATATTGTAGTTAAGATCATCATGACTTCTCTAACTAATGGTTACTGTTTGTGGCCTCCCAATATGGCCAAAGATTTTATCCTTTTTTTTTTTAGGGAATTGATTGCCAGAGGGGAAAAATGATTGAAAAAAGTAGGTAGTTGGACGATAAGTTATTAATACTGTGTTGTTTACTTGAAATTTGCTAAGAGAGTTGGTCTTAAGTGTTCTCAACATACACACACACACACACACACACGCACGCACACACGCAAAAGGTAACTATGTACCACTTGATAAGATGTACTGAGGAAGGAAGAGCATAACCTCATGGTATTCTTGATAAAAATGCACAGCCTCAATCTAAGCATGGGAAAACTTCAGACAATCCCAAATTGAGGAACATTCTACAAAATAATTGACCAATACTCCTCAAAGTTTCGAAGTTAGACAAGACTGGAGAGAATGAGGAACTACCACAGATTGGAGGAGACTAAGAAGACATGACAACTAAATGCAATGTGAGAGTCTGGATTGGCTCCTGGGGCAGAAAAAAGATATTTGTGGAAAAACTGATGAAAATCCAGTGCAATCTATTGTCCAGCTCACAGTACTATACCAACGTTAATTTCCTGGTTTTGACCATTGTATTATGATCATGTAAAATGTTAACATTAGGGGAAGCTGGATGAAGATAATATGGAAATCTCTGTACTATTTTTCCATCTTTTCTGTAAGTCCAAAATTATTTCAAAACAGTCTGTCCACCTTTCCTTAGCTACCATCTTTGATGAAGTTGTCATCATCTTTCATCTGAACCGTGACAACAGCTTCACAACTGTCTCCTTCATTCACACTGGCACCTCTCAATCCCCTCTCCACACAATATCCAGAGTGTTCTTTTAAAATCATGATCTAACATCCCTGTTTAAGACCTTCCATTTTGCTTCCTATTGCAATCAGAATGAAATCCAATCTCTGTCCTGCAATCTCTTCCCATTGCTCCCTAAACTCCAGGTACATGGGATCTCTTTTTTAAAATCTTATGAAATATTTCAGGCTTCAAAAAGGGCAGAGACCAATTTAAAATGAATATCAACTCCCCCATTCATCTTGTTGAATCTTAATTTTCAGCTGTCAGATATGCTGCTTCAAATCATTTTCAATAGAAATGAAACATTGGCGCTACAAATAAAAAGCCCTAATCCCTGATCCCATTTCTTTCTCTAGAGTTGCTTTTCTTATGGGTGGGAGGGGTGCTTTACATGTTCTGGACAATACTTCTTTGTCAGTTACAGACACTGCAAATATTTTTTCCGAGTCTGTGGTTTTGCCCTTTCCCTTTGTTTATAGTATATTTTGTAGTACAGACGCTTTATATTAAATGCAGTTCAATTTTCTGTGTGGTTTGCATTTTTTGTGACTTGTTTAAAGAACCCTTTCCCACTTTAAGATCATGCAGACATTCTTTGATGTTCTCTCTCAATAACTTTAAATTTTTATTTTTTTATACCATAGTGCCTTTGCTCTTGCAATTTCTTGTAACACCTGCCACCATATCTGTGCCTGGCTGGTCCTTTCTTGCCGTTCAGCTCTCTGCTTAAATGTGACTTCCTTATCAGACCTCTCAATCAAGAAATAACCTCCACACAGCTCTGGTTGCTTCCTCAAATTATCTTGTTTTATTTTCTTCACCACACTAATTATTCTCTGCTGTTACCTTGTTCATCTATTTGTTTATTTTATGTTTCCTCTAAGCCAGATGTGAGTGCCAAGAACAGGGATCTTTATCTCTTGTTCGCCATGGTGTCCCCAACTTCTAGAAGAGAGCTGTTGCAGGTGGGGTTTGGCGGGGGCAGACACTGAGGCAGACTTTAGTGTGCAGGTTGCTTATTAGGGTGAGCCCTTTGGATCAACACCTGTGCAAGGGAGAAAGCAGAAGCAACATCCAGCAGAGGGAGTAGTTGAGCTGCAATGCTGGCCCAGCTGCCTTGGCTCCTGAGGTCAAATGACCTGTTGGTGTCGTCCCAGTGGAGCCAGAATGGCTGGGCCTCTACAGCCCAATTCCATCAGTCTTGGGGTGACCCACCCTGGGCGAGGTGTCTCTGCAGCTAAGGCCATGCCTGCAGGGGCCAACAGCCGGACACAACAAGTCCTCTCCTGCAGAGCCATCTTGGTGACCCAGCTGTGCGTGTCACAGGTGCCTGGCATGTAGTTAGCACCTAATAAATATTTAAGTAAGCCTTTCCGCATATCCTGAAACTTTTCCTGAAGATAAAGTAGAATTTCTGACTAAGAGGATTTAAAACATTTTTAATGTAAGTCCTGCGGAAATCCCCTCTAGAAGTTTTGTGACAAGTCACGCTCTAACAATTGGAATAATCATTCCTCCTTCCCTGTGGGCCAGTGCCCTTCTTCCTTTTTTTGAGCTTAGCCCACAAAGGATATTGTTTATATTTTTCTTATTTATTTTTTTCAACTTTTAAGTGCTTACTAGTAAAAATCTGTGTTAAATTTTCAGTTTTTGTTTTGTTAAAAAAAAAAAAAAAAGACCTCTGACTCTCCATGGGGCATTGTATTCCCTTCTCTGAATTTTTGCTTTCTTTTACAATTCCGGGAAGCATCCTTATTTCGCACTGTCTCTACGCAGAGAAGTTAAACTTCGTTTCACCTTACTTGTCCTGGTGCACCCTTAGTTGACCATCCAGTGGATCCTAGTTATCACTTCTGCTTCCTTGAACTCTCCCGCCAAGGGATCTGATGCAGATGGGATGAAAAAAGGACACGCAAAATATGAACAGAACCACATCTGGATTACTCCTGGGAAGAAAGTGGAAGTCACATCAGATCACCCTAGAGTTAGATTTTTTTTTTTCATTTTACAACCTGTCCAATATATTAGCGTAGGAGGCCACAAATATGTGATCTGGACGTGGGTGTGCGTGCTGAAACATTTTTAAGGCTGGGGTGCATAACCACAGAGCAAGATGTTAAGTTACCTCCACCATATCTATCCCTTGGTTTGGCGTCAACTAGGATTTTTGTTTTAATGTTTATTTAACTTAATAATCTTAGGGCTGTGCCCAGAGCGTATGCTCTCCTCCATGCTTATTAAATGAATAAATAAATGAATGAATGGTATTTGGTTATTTTATGTACCAGAAAACTTGTGTCACCATAACAACACACTCTCTCCCTAAAGTAGATGTTTATGGCCAGTCATCTTCTAAATAGAAGTTTGCTTGAGGAGCACAGAATTAGAACAGGAAAAGACAGTTATTAGTGTTAGCATCCATAACTACAATTGCCAGATTTGGTTATTTCCAGAGGGACGTTCTTGCCACGGGGATAAGAACGATCAGATCCACAGGCTGGTGGGTGAACTTTTGGTCCTTTGGGCTTTCCGTCCCTTCACTATGTAAACCAGACAAGTTATAACTGCTGAATTAAGATTGTGCTTCGTAACTCATATTCTAGCCCTGCCTCTTAAGATTTTTCACAGGTTTTTTGTTCGTTTGTTTTTCTTTTGTTTGTTTTAACCCTAGGTTTGGCAGTTGTTCATAATGTCTACTTTCCATTCTTAGGCATTTCCCAACGCAAGAGTACTTATTTTCTTGTGGTGCCTTTAGAGTTTCATTTTGTGATTAAATCAATTATTGACAATTTTATATGGTATGAGGTAGGTGCTACAGCTTTTTCTATATTGTCTTAAGTAATTACTGATTTATGATGCATTCTCTTAATCTTTTATACATTTGAAGGGCTCCAAAAAGAACTGAGAAAATGTCTGGGAAATAACTTATTTTGATGAGCTAAGATTAACACTTTATAGAAAGGATTGCATCTATTAATGTGTTATTTGAGATGCTGAGAGACTTGCATGCCTCCTCTGCCTCTGATTTCTCTGTATGAAGTGGGCACAATTAACTCTGTATTGCTATCTTTTTCACTAATTATTTCAGTACGTAATTCATGTTAAGTGCAAATATTCAAGGAAGTCTAAAGGTTTTAATGCCCAGTCGACTTGCATGAGTTAGAGCTAACTTTCTGTTATTTATTCAGTTTTCTGTTTTAAGTTGTAACGTGAAATCCCAAGAATGAAGACTTTCTTATAAGGTTCCCCAGCTTGAGTTTGGTTTGATTAGAAATGTCATTGAAAATTGGATCATTTGGGAGTATAGAAAAATTTATATCACAGAACAAAAATAGCAGTGGTGAAGGAACATAAAAATAAAACCACAGAGCATCATCTGAATTTTCGAACATCCCTCTAGATATAGTTTGGGTTTAGAATGAGATTTTGGCATAGTTTCAGGATATTTTGATATTAAATAGAATTTTGAATTGGCTTCTTATTCTGATGTTTTAGAAGGGGGATTATTATTTCAATAAACTTCAATTATGGCTTCGCGTGCTAGTGAGAGTTTTCTACCAAATTAGAGACAAAAGACAATGATTTTCAATTCTGAATCCAGCTGCAGGAAGCAGATTGGTATTGATTTTTCCTTTTCCAATGAATGTGTGAGGACTGTTTAGACATCTGCAAATGGGGTGGATAAAAACTTTATAGTTTCAAAGGTACTTAAAAATATGTCCTTCATATACCTTGCAGCTGATGATGGGAAGGGAAATAAATACCCATCCTTTTTATGTATTAATTTTTCAATCTATTTCACATAATATGTGGGATTGATTGATTATAACTTATGGAAATTTTAATATTGTATAGAGACTTACTATGTTAAAAACTTGGAATTTCTGGGGGAAAAAAAGCCAAGAAATAAAAGGTTCCTTTTTCTAAACAAGGAAACAAAAGATTCTAAAATATAAGTTTGGATTGCATAACACTTACTTTTCTTTTTTCATGTAGCAAATAGCATTACATAGTATTAGCAATAGGTCATGGGTGCACATAAATTCTCATCAACAATGTTCTTTGAGGGCCTATCACATCTATGAACAATTGTGTTTTATTTGGTTTTATTGTGGTAAAAATTTCGTATCTATAAAATATAACGTTTACCACTTCAGCCACTTGAAAGTGGCTCCATGGAATTAAGCACATCCACATTGTTGTGCAACCATCACCACCATCCATTTCAAAAAACCTTTCATCCTCCCAAAGTAAAAACTATATCCATTAAGCAATAGCTCCCCATATTTCTCCTTCCCCAGCCCTGGTAGCCACCATTCTACTTTTGTCTCTAAGCATTTGACTATTCTACATATTGTACATAAGTAGAATCATACAATATTTAACTTTTTGTGTCTGGTTTATTTCACTTAGTACAATGTGTTCAAGTTTCATCCACGTTGTACCATGTTTCCCTGTTGAATGGTTTTGGCGTCTCAGTTGAAGGTCATTTGAGCATATCTGAGAGGGTTTATCTCTAGGCTTTCTATTCTATTCTATTGATCTATATGTCTGTCTTTATGCCATTAACATACTGTTTTGATTACTGCAGATTTGTAATAAGTTTTGAAATCTGGTAGTATGAGACCTCTAAACTTTTTCTTCTTTTTCAAGATTGTTTCAGCTGGTCCTATGAGATTCTGTGTGAATTTTTCTGTTTTTGCAAAAAAAAAAAAAAAAAACCATTGGGGTTTTGATAGGGATTGCA
>NW_020172626.1:326226-384879 GCF_003031525.2 Neophocaena asiaeorientalis asiaeorientalis
AAAAAAAAAAAAAAAAAAGCCATTGGGATTTTGATAGGGATTGCATTAAACCTGCAGATCACTTTGGGTAGTGTTCACAGCTTAAAAATGTTAGGCCTTCCAATCCATGAACATGGCATGTCTTTCCATTTGTTTGTGTCTTTAGTTTCTTTCAGCAATGATTTTAATCTTCATCATACAAGACTTTCACCTTTGAGGTCAAATTTATTCTAATTATTTTATTCTTTATTGTAAATGAATTTTTTTCCTTAACATTGTCTTTGTATCATTCAGTGTTAGTGTATAGAAACATAACTGATTTTTATGTGCTGATTTTGTATCTTGGAATTTTGCTGAATTGGTTTACTAGTTCTGACAGGGCTTTTTTTTTGACAGAATTTTTAGGGAGATATATATATATATATATAATCTTGTCATTTGTGAACAGAGAAAATTTTACTTATTCCTTTCCACTTTGGACATCTTTTAATTTTTTTCTTGCTTAATTGCTCTGGCTAGGACTTCAAGCTCTATGTTGAATAGAATACCATTTCTCTTTTATAAAGCCCTGAGGTAAATGTGGTGAAAGGAATCAGAAGACTGCAGAAGAATTTTTAAATTACCTGCTAAGTGTTATTCAAGAAAAGTGTTATGTGGAAGAACAGGTTTGCAAAGCTGTAGAGACTGGCTTGTTTTACAAGGATGCTGGCAAATGAACCCATATATCACAAATGGCATTTTAATTGATGAAAATGTTGTGACCAGAGGCTTGCAGAATCCTAACCCTGTACTTCCCCTAAAAGCAATAGTTCAATATTCAGTAACTCAGTGTTCACAGCAAATTTAAAGAATATAACTTCCATGAATAGTGAGACTTGATTGTGCGCTCCACTATTACTGCCATATGACTTCAGTTCCAGTGAACTATTTGTGATTGCCTGAAAATGCTTTCCCTGGTTTACCCTCTCCTCTTCATTTAGATACTTAGATTCATCCACTAAACTGCAGCCCCCGTGTGAAATTTTATATATACAAAATTTATGTCTCCGCCCCTGGTTCCTAGTACAAAGCTCCTAGAACCCTTGTAATTTCCTAACTAAGAGCACTAAGAGCATTTGTTCTCATATTTGGTCTTTGACTCTGGTTCCCCTAAATCCCTTGGCATTTTCTGGGTGATAGGAGTGTCTTTCATTCTAATGAAGCAATGCTTGGTGGGCTCCTGGATGAGGGCTGGTCACAAGAAAGACCAAGTCATGATTAGAAGCTTGGAACTTTCAGCTCCATCCTCTATCCTCCAGGAAAGGGAGAGAAGCTAGAAACTGACTTAATGATTGATCATACCTATGTGATGAAGCCTCCATACAAATCCCAAAGGTATGGAATTCAGGGATCTTCTGGATTGGTGAGCAAATCTATATGCTGGGAAGGTGGCAGTACCCCAACTTCATGGAGACAGGTACTCCTGTGTTCGGTACCCTTCCAGACCTTGTTCTGTATACCTCTTCATCTGGTTGTTCATTGACATCCTTTATCAGAACCTTTATTGTATAAGAAACCGGTAAATGTAAGTGTTTCCCTGAGTTCTATGAGCTGTTCTAGGAAGTAAATGAATCCAAGGGAGGGGGGAGTCATAGGGATCCCCAGTTTGTAGCCAAGTTGGACAGAAATTGTGAGTAACCTGGGGTCCCACGACTTGCGATTGGGTCTGAAGTAGGGGAGGCAGTCTTTTGGGACTGAACCCTTAACCTGCAGGGTCTGTGCTAACCTCACTTAATGTCAGACTTGAATTGAATTGTAGGACAGCCAGCTGGTGTTGCAGAGAATTTCTTGGTGTGTGAATAAAAAGAGCCACACATCTGGTGTCAGAAGTGCTGTGAGTGTGATAGTAGGGTATTGAGTGTAGAGAAGAAACACACAGGAGGAGGAGTATAATTTTTTTCCTATACACCCTGTCATCCCCAGAAAATCTTTCTGGACCTCAACCTCTATGGTACCTTAGATGCTTCTCTTTTATGCTTGTTAACCCACTGTGTGTATACCTGTATCTTGGCATTTATCACACCGATGTATTTTTTAATTTGTCTTCTCCGTTAGTCTCTAAGCTGCTGAATGGCAAGGTCTATTGTGTGTGTGTGTGTGTGTGTGTGTGTGTGTGTATTAGCACAGTGCCTAGGCCACAGAGAGAATCAGTAAGTATTTTGGGGAAAAAAAGGTAATGGTAAACAATATTCATTCATTCTACCTAATTGAAGTTCCTTGGGTCATATATTTTTAGTAAACAGATAAAATAGTTTTAAATTAATATATTAAATTAACCGCTTGTCTCCTTAAATATTTTAAACAATTCCTTTACCCACTTTCTTTATAATTTGAGCTATCCATAGTAAAATTTTGCTGAGCAAAAATAAACTTCAGCTTTGTCCAAATGAGATAATTAGAAATGTGGAAGAAGTGATCTGGATTAATGAGTTTTTACTGTGCTCAGTAAAATTCTAGAATATTTGAGCCAGAGAAGAGCTTCATTTACTTACACATATGTTAATTAGGCTCTTCCAGGTTAGCTAAGGAGACAGGAGGGGAAACAACAGAAATAGCCCTCACCAGGCCATCTGGGGCCTGAACATAAGGTCATTTGGTGGCAGCACCATGTCCAGATTCTGACAGCGACTCTGTGACTGAACGGCTCTTAGCATTTACTCCTGGGTCAGGGGCTGCTGCTCCAGCTGCGGCTTGTTCATGGCTTGTCCTGACTCCTTCTTTCTACCACTACTCTCTCTGCCTGATTTATGCTTCTGCTTAGACTGGCAAGGGCTGATGCTCTCTGTAGGTCACAAATTCAAACCAAACTCAAATTCAAAGGATCTGGTTGCTTCAGATAGTCACTCTCCTTCCTGCTGGATGGAGATCTTGTACTTGTCCATCTCCTAAGACCCTGGCCACCCTCTGAATTAGCTGTTCATCAGGCAAGCACTTTCTCCTCGTGTGAGATGGCGAGAAGTCATGGCCCACCTTCTTAGAAGGTGTGTGGGCACGGCATGAACTTGAATTACACCCCTGGGAGCCCCTCCCTGATTCAACAGAGGCAGAAACTGAAGCCTAAAGTCACCACTCTGTTCTAACAATAAATAAAAAAACTGAACAAACTGAAAAATCAATAACTCTTCTTAGATCCATAAGAGGATTGATGTCATAGGGCAAACTTCTGCCCCCCCGCAAATTCAAGAGACAGACTGTGTAAAAAACACAGTTTGAAGAGAAAGAAGCATCAGAACCACACATGGCAGGGATGTTGGAATTATCAGGTAATTTAAAACAACTATAATTAATATGCTAAGGGCGCTAGCAGATAAAGTAGACAGCATGCAAGAATAGATGGGCAATGCAAGCTGAGAGATGGAAATTCTAAGAAAAAATTTAAAAGAAATGCCATTGATTAAAACACTAAACAGAGGGCTTCCCTGGTGGCACAGTGGTTAAGAATCTGCCTGCCAATGCAGGAGACATGGGTTCGAGCCCTGGTCTGGGAAGATCCCACATGCCTCAGAGCAACTAAGCCTGTACAACTACTGAGCCTGCGTGCCTAGAGCCCGTGCTCCACAACAAGAGAAGCCACTGCAGTGAGAAGCCCGTGCACCGCAAATCGCCTTTGGTGAACTTATAGATAGAGTGGACACACGGAGGAAAGACTCTCTGAGCTTGAGCGTATAGCAGTAGAAACCTCCAAAAGTGAAAAGCAAAGAGAACAAAAATTGAAACAAACAGGATAGATTATCCAAGAGCTGTGGGACAACTACAAAAGGTATGATGTGTTGGATTGGCCAAAAAGTTCATTCGGTTTGGAGTAAAAATAAAAGACATTTTTCATTTTCACGAAGAACTTTATTGAACAGAACTGCTAACTGAATGAACTTTTTGGCCAATCCAATGTATGTCATGGGACTACCAGAAGGAGAAGAACGAGAGAAAGGAAAAGATGAAATATTTGGAATAATAATGACTGAGAATTTCCCCAAATTAACTAGACTATGTCTAGAACAGTGCCTGGCACATAATAGTGCTCAATAAATAGTATTTTTTTTCTCTGATCCTGAAGGGAGTTTTAAAAAAAAAGAACGACAGGGAAGTTTTAGAAGAGGGAGAGACCATCATGTAGAGCTGAGGTGAGGCTCAGAGATGTTTTGTGGATGAGGCTGGTAAGAACTGAAAAGTAGTTCCACTGGTTCATTCAGCAGATGCTCAAGATCGCTTATATGTGGAATCTAAAAAATGTGATACAAATGAACTTATTTACAAAACAGAAATAGATCCACAGACATAGCAAACAAACTATGGTTACCAAAGGGAAGGGGGGCATAAATTAGGAGTTTGGGACTAACATATACACACTACTATATATAAAATAGATAAACAACAAAGACCTACTGTATAGCACAGGGAACTATATTCACTATTTGTAATAACCTCTAAGGGAAAAGAATCTGAAATATATATATGGATATAACTATATATGGAATGAGAATATAATGGTGACAAAAAACAAACCCAAGAGTTTACAATCTGGTGAGGCAAACAAATGTTCCTCAAATAATCACATAAATAAATATAAATTTACATGACAGGTGAGCTAAATGCCCAAAAGGAAAATGGTGAAATAAATACATTTTTAAATTTATCTTATGTAGCTACTGAAATTGTTTCAAATAATTGTAAAATGATTACAAGAACACTGGATATTTTAAAAAGTGGGATATCAAAGTATAGAGTATAATCCCTATTTTATAAAAACAAACGCGTATTTGCCTACATGTCGGAAACTTGACTGTGTACCACATGGAACAGTGGTTACCCCTGGTGATGGGATTTTGAAGCACAGGGCATGTTCTCATTAAAGAGTAATGTTTTTGCCAGTAGGCAAGTAGATTTGTTTTTCCATTGTTTGAATCTACAATTAGAGCCTCTGCATGCTTTTAAATGAGGAACTAAAGTTTTAACATGTATTCTTTCTCTTGCTTTTGGTTGTTTCTTTTTCGGTTTGATGGGATGCAGAGTAAAGAGAAGGTCCTTGAGAGAATAAACTTTTAAGTTTTAAATAAAACATGTTTCCAGTGTAATAACATATTGATAACTTATTACCTTGTATTTAGTCTGAGAGAACCAAAGAGTGCTTGATTTTGCCCTTGAAAGAAACCCAGCTTTAAGGAAATTCTATCTTGGTGATTTGTTTTTCTTTTAAACCTGAATGAATGTGACAGATATTATTACTGTTGACTGATATGTGGTTCCATTCTCCTTCTGGGGCACAGGCAGGGGAACTGTGCTCTCCTGACTGCTCGTAGTTAGGGCTGTCCATGGGACCAGTTCTGGCCAATGGGGAGGATCCTTTCCAGTTGAGATTTTACAAAATGCCAATAAGAGACCCTCCAGCTCTGTTCCTCCTCCCTGTGAGGCAAACACAGAAGTATGTGCTGACGTGGAGACTCCTTCAACTTGGGGCCCTGCGTGACTACGGAGTGGACACCCTCCAACCCCCCCGTCCCCCCCAACTACCACCCCAGACCCACATTGGACCTGTAGCGTAAGTGAAAAGTAAACTTTTGTTGTTTAAGCCACAGAAATCGGAAGCATTTGGGGTTACCACGGCTGGCCTGTCCCGAATGACACGAGGGGCAGCTTCGCCTCCTGAGTGGCACCAGCTTTCCCCAGAGATCAAAAGAGCCTCCTAAATATCCAAGTTCTCAATGTGACAGATGTGCTAGCTGCTGCCACTTTCGAGGGACAGTGGAACTTTCTTTTAGAACAGAAAGACCACATTGTAGGCGGATTACACGAAATGCCTGGAGAATGAGTTCCTTCTGTGGTTTCTAAAGGCTGTGTGTATTTAGTGCCAAATACCCGATGACGATTGAAAACTTCAACCAAAGGTCTGTGTGTTCTCAAATAGCATCTGGATGCTTGATATCAGACAAAATATCTGGTCGACTGCTGGACTTGCAAAGTTTTTCATTGGATAGTTAACATTGTCCATAAATAGGCCTAAAGTCAATGATTTGGTCTCTGTTTGGGCACAGAAATCCTCTGTTTGGTCAAGTGGACTGGAGATGGACTTATGCAGAAGCAGACCAGATGTTTTGTTAAAGGCTTTGTAGCTTTAGAATTGGGAGAAGAACCCTCCCTCCCACCAAAGATACCCCTCCAAAATCCACTGTTAGTAATAGACCATATATTTTTTTGAAATACAAATTTCCTCTTTTAAAATGCAAACACAGCTGAGGTGGTCACAGCACTTGGTGATATATATATACTTGAAATTCACTGAAGAAATGATGCTTAGGTGTTTGGGTAAGTAAGAGCAGGCTGTGAACAAGGAAATGGAATAATTAGAAAGAAACAGGAGGAGAGAAGAGGCAGTTTCAGGGAGTGGCAAAGAGCTCCTCAAATTAAGTGACACAGATTTCCCAAAGCTCTTTTCTTCTGCATGCAAATGAAAACTTACTTTTTTCTCCTAAAGAGGAATTTTAGTAAAAAATGCACAAATAGATTCTGGAATTCCTGAGACACACACACACACACACACACACACACACACACACACACACACACACACGAAGAGAGAAGAGAGCTTTTTCCTGATCAAAGACTCAGTATGTAAACTATGAATAAGAAAGTTGATCAACATTTCTTTTGAAAAAAACATTGATTTTCATATGTTTATTTGGGCCACTTATTCATATTAATATTATAGTGCCAGCCAATGATTTCCACCTTTCAATGTTCTGTCTTCCATAAATTGATTGTGGAGAGAGACAGGGGCTGTAATCATGGATACAGATCTCCTCTCTAAAACAAGGAGTCCTGGTCTGCTTCATAACCGTCTGTCAGTCTTGTGTAGGCCTGATGTCAACTACTTTCGTCTGGGAAATGTTGCTGCTTCATTGCTGTTGGCCTCAAAATAGGATCACAAAATCCTTCAAGGTCACATGCAGTGTCCTCTGAAACCAAGTGGAGGAAACCCCATTTCCTGCTAGAATCAGCGGAGCTTCTGGAACAAAAGGTCACTATTGGCTACAATCTCTTGTGTGGCTCTGGACCTCACTGAGGGAACGGGGCCAGACAGACATGGGTGTGGAGCAGGAATTGGCCTCACGCTGCTGAGTAATGATGACTTACATGTCAGATTTTTATCTAACGGGAGCATAAGGGGTTTAAAATCCCCATCCTCCCATCAACCACTACGCAGCTAATTGCAACTTAAAACACAGGCATTGTTCCCATTGTTTCTATTGTCACTAAGGAGGGATAAATAATAGAAAATATAGCGAAATGTCTGGATGAAGATAACATTTCAACTCACTTGATTATAATCAGATTCCTGCATCTAACACCCCTTCCTTCAAATCGTTGAGGATGTATGTTCAGAATGATATTTTTACATTGGATCTCTTGATGTGGTTAGTCCAACCTCAACTAATAAGTACAGTATTAAAACTCCAGAAGACCCATTCCTCCTCTTCCTCCCTGTTTTTTTTTTTTTTCCTTATAAGCAACCCACTGTTGCCTATAGAGGTAAGCTGGTAATAAACATGTTACAGTAACCAGCAATTTTTTTGTAGCCAATGTCATCATCAATTCCCCTAAGTCATGAGGGTCCTCTTACTTCTGATCTCCAGATGTCAGTGGTGCTGTCATCCATACTGATCATTTGATTTTTCTGCTTCTGTTGAGAAAGACAGTCTTACTTGGGCTTCTCGAGTTCCTATATGTCTTGTTGGGCATGCTGAGACTGCAAGGCCCTGTTACCCGGGCACAGGCTCTGGACGCGCAGGCTCAGCGGCCATGGCTCACGGGCCCAGCCCCTCTCCGGTTGTCTGTGGACACGAACCCGTGTCCCCCGCATCGGCAGGCGGACTCTCAACCACTGCGCCACCAGGGAAGCCGCCATTTTTCATGTTTGTTTATGCAGCTGGTAACCTGTGAGATGAGGTAAGGTATCCGCCTTGGACAATGAGCAGGCTAGCTTGCCTCTGGCTGGAAAAGCAGTGGCTTCCCCAAGGTCTACTGACGCTTACTCTGCTGTGAATAACAAAGTCCTTTGTTTCTGACTCAGGATCTCCAGTTGTCTTCTAAGCACCCAGGAAACTGTTTGTAGCTTATAAGTGGGATACAATGAAATCCAGACCTGACAGTCTAGAAAACTGGATTGCTTCTATCTATGTGCCCTTTCCGCCAAATAGAAAGCCCATAGCAATCAAGAATGAGTACTCTTTGCATTCTCTTTGGTAAACTTATAACGAATATTCAGTAAGCATTCACCGGCCATGATGATATCAGCTTATACCATGATGAGGTGAAGTGTTGATATCAAGACAATGAGGAAATCACTGTGATAACTTGTACCACCACCATAGAACAGCACTCCTGTTCACCTCTTACCCTAACTCATGAAGTAGATGATGCTACATTGTGGAGAGGGTTCCCCATAGGAAACAGACATGAAGAATTAAACTGTAATGAAGAGATGCTGAGAATATGGCAGACATGGTAACTCCACCCTTCTGTTCCCACCCTAGTGACAAACAGCTTCAGGCAGAGCAAACATTCGCCAAGAGGAAAAGCTCAGTTCAGGAAAAAAAAAAGAACAGAGCTGCTACTTTTTTAAAAAATGTGATTTGTTTTAATTTTTAAAAATTGGAGTATAGTTGACTTACAATATTATATTAGTTGCAGGTATATAACATAGTAATTTGATATTTTTATAGATTATACTCCATGCAAAGTTATTATAAAATATTGACTATATCCTTAGTGCTGTACATTACATCCTTGTAACTTATTTCTTTTATACCTAGTAGTTTGTACCTCTGAATCCCCTTTACCTATTTTGCCCCTCTTCCATATATATGTGTATATATACATATATATATGGACCTAAAGGGTATTACCCAAGTGAAATTAGTCAGATTAGAGAAAGACAAATACTGCACAATTTCACTTATATGGGCAATGTAACAAACAAAACAAATGAACAAAGCAAACCAAGTCCTAGCTACAGAGAGCCAACAGGTGGTTGCCAGAGGAGAGGAGAGTGGGGGGAGGAGTGAAATAAGAGAGGGAAAGTAAGAGATACGAACTTCCAGTTAAAAAATAAAGGAGTCACGGGGATTAAATGAAGGTAGGAAAAGTAGTTAATAATAATGTAGTGTCTTTGTATGATGACCGATGGTAACCAGACTTATCATGGTGATCATTTTGTAATGTATAGAAATAATAAATCACTATGTTGTATACCAGGAACCACCATAGTGTTGCAGGTCAATTATACTTCAAAGCAAACAAACAAACAAACAAACTCATAGAGAAATAGATCATTTTGTAGTTGCCAGAGGCGGGGTGGGAGGGGCAAGGGGGAGTTAGTTGAAGGTGGTTAAAAGGTACAACCTTCCAGTTATAAGATAAACAAGTACTAGGGATGTAATGTACAGCATGATTAATGCAATAAACATTGCTGTATATTATATATGAAAGGTGTTAAGGGAATAAATCCTGAGTCCTTACATTAAAAATATTTTTTCTTTTATTTTGTACGTACGTGAGATGCTGAATGTTTCCTAAACTTGTTATCATTTCATGATGTATGTGAGTCAAATCATTATGCTGTACACCTTAAACTTATATACTTGCTGTATGTAAATTATGTGTGAATAAAACTGGAAGGAAAAAAAAGACAAGCAATAATGATTTAAGACCAGTCAATTGAGTCTTTAAATTTGAAATTATAACTACTTTCTATGAGCACAGAGGCAGATCTCACCTCTTTGACTCTTTTCTGAGCTTTCTTCCAAAGGGGACACTCAACTTCACATTCCATTCTCCTCCTCAATGTGTCGCAGCATTTTCTACATTATCTCAACATACTCCCCCTCTTACTGGACTTGTTAAGATCCATCAGAATGATTTACGTTTTCGTGGAGAAAAATCACCTTTTACTCCCCTGGAATTCACATCAATTTCCCCCGTCTTCAAAACCCTTCTGCTAAAGGCATGAGCGTGTTAAAGATTTAATGCCTGGACGGCTTTGAAGTGAGAACAGAGACCAGGATCCTCCTTTCATCTTGACAGCGATAAAGCTATGATGTGAAGAGGGAGACTTCGGGCCATGTCCAATTTTTTGTTAGCCTTCAGTCCTCCACTCTGCCTGCATTTATGTGTCAGATTGCACTGGAGATGCAGAAGCTGATGAGAGAATTTATTTGCATACAACAGTGTCTCAAATGGTCCTTTTATGGCTTTGTGAAAGCATCATCTGAAAATATTGGTGTTCTTTTAAAATATCATGAGACAACCCTGGATAAATGCATTCAACTGTATTTAGTCACCAGCTGCCGTAGAATAATTTAAATTGGCTAATCTTCCAAATTAGAGAGTAGTGAAGTTTGGTGAGATCTTCCAGACACAAGGTGAGGCATGGTGAAGATAATATTCACCTGTGTCTTCTCTATTCCTGAAAAATGTAATAGTTCTCTGTAGGTTGTATAAAATTGTATAAGACATAATTGAACTTAATTTTAAAGTCATTGTAATAGTAACTCTGTATTCTTAGGGTGATGCGCGATGTTTCACGTCAGAAGGTTGGCAGCTCCCCATGCCCTGTGGGTGGGAGGCTCAGCCAATCTTGTCGGAGGTCCCTCTCTGGCCCATACGTCTGTATAAATGGTACACTAGGTGGCCATCTCCTGTACTGTTTTTCATCACGAGGATGCAAGAAACTTTCAGTGGGTCTTGTAGCCTCCATGAGTAGCCAGGTAGGAAGCATAATATTCTTCCTTCTGCTTTCAGATCCCCCAAATATAGGATTTTATCTCTGTCTCTTGCTAGGAATCAGCCTGGAAGTGAGCAAAGATTTCCTTTCTCTGGGACCTTCCCTAATCTAAAATCTCCTCTCTGACTTCTTCTCTTCAGCTCGAAGCATTTTATCAAGCATGGGGAAATGGTGTACTGTGGATGACAGGGAATGTAAGTTTTATCTAATTGAAACTTTGATTTTTTTTTTCTTCTTCTACATCTGAATCTAGTCTTCGGCCTAAAAGCCAGAATTATTGTTAACTTTAACTCTGTTTCCTTTATTACTGTCCCAGTTTAGAGCAATCATGGACGCACCACTAAATAGAGATGAATTTGTGTATCTGGGGGGTTCCTATAATAATCTATGTGTTGCCCTTCCTGTGTCAAGATAGAATCTTCGAAAACAAATAGGTAGCTCACACTGTATGCAAAAATTACCTCAAATGGACAAACAATATAAATATGAGAGCTTAAACCATAAAACTCTTAGAAGAAAACATAGTGATAAATCTTCATGACCTTAGATTTTGGGAATGGATTCTTAGATCTGACACCCCAAAGCATAAACAATAAAAGAAAAAAATAGATAAATTGAACTTCATCAAAATTAAAAACTTCTGTTCATCAACAGACGTTATTAAAAAGGTGAAAGACAACCTACAAAACGGGAGAAATTATTTGTAAATCGTTTTTCTGATAAAGGTTTACTATCCAAGATATATAAGAACTCCCAAAACTCAACACTGAAAGAAAACAACCCAATTAAAAAATGAGCAAAGACTTGAAGAGATAGCAAATGGGCAATAAACACATGAAAAGATGTTCAACATCTCTAATCATTAGGGAAGTGCAAATCAAAACCATCATGAGATACCACTTTACACTTACAGGATGGCTTTCATTTTTAAAAATAGAAAATAACAAGTGTCAGTGAGCATGTAGGGAAATTACACCCTCATCCATTGCTAGTGGGGATGTAGAATGGTTGAGCTCCTTTGAAAGAGTCTGTGGTTCCTCAAAAAGACAAATATAGAAGTATCACAAGACCCAGAAATTACAGTCCTCGGAATATACCCCACATTACTAAAAACAGGGGCTCAAATGGTTACCTGTATGCTGATGTTCACTGGAACATTATTCACAATAGCTGAGAGGTGGAAACAATCCAAGTGTCTGTCAACAGATGAATGGATAAACAAAATATGATACAATATTATTAAGCCATAAAAAGGAATGAAGTTCTGATATGTGATACAACATGAATGAACCTTAAAAATATTATGCTTAGTTAAATAAGGCAGATACAAAAGGACAAATATTGTATGATTCTACTCATATGAAATATCTAGAATAGGCAAATTCATAGACAGAAAGTGGAGTAGAGCTTACCAGGAGCTTGAGGGAGAGGAGAATGGGGAGTTATTATTTAATGATTACAGAATCTCTGTTAGGCATGATGAAGAAGCTTTGGAAATAGATAGCGGTGATGGTCGTACAGCATTGTGAAGATAACACCACTGGATTGTACACTTAAAAACTGGTAAAATGACAGCAACTAAGTAAATAGGTGGATTCATTTCCCTGTGCCAAGTAGACGAGCAGAGTTTGAAACATGGGTGTAGACATTAGCTTAAGGCTAGTGAAAATGGAGATTTCTTCCCAGGAAGATAAGTTAGGAGCAATACTAAAGGGTGAAATGGAAAGAGCATTGTCTCATAAGAACCATGAGAAGAAGTAAGTATTTCATCCTTTGTCCAGTAGGTTTCTGTTTCTAGAAGAGAATTCTCTGAAAAAAGCATGGAAGTTCCACTTGAGCTCTGTTGTCATCGACAGTGATTAAGACATCCCACACCAGAGGATATTTGGGTTGGTGGAACTTCATGTGAGTTTTTCTATAGGAACTTAAAAATGTTCCTTAAAAATTTTTTATATATGCTTGTCTTAGATATTATATCTTATCTTCTTTGTCAGTATCAACAAAACATAATAGTTCTGAAGAGGCAGAAGTCTTTGGTCAATTTTTCTCCCTTTCTTTGCTGTGTGAAGTTAGTAATAGGATCCATTAATACTTTAAAATAATTACCTTATAGGGGCTTGGATGACCACTTGGATTAGAACTCAAACTTCGTAACCATGTAAGAGTTTCCTTCAGGAAAATTTGAAATCCTTGGACTAATTTCTGTTGCAGTTTGTCTTGTAGTCTTAACAATTTTGGAGAATAAAAACAGTGATGAAAGTAGGGAGAAATAGTTAAAAACAGCCAATAACTAACGTTTCTATCCACTTACACAGCAACTGACCAACACATTGAAAAAATTTTCAGGATTGTGCCTCTCGACGCTAAGAAAGTCTTACTGTGATTTTCAATAAAGTTTTTTTGTTGGAAGTAAATTATTTGTAAGCACTTGTCTGTGTAATCATAAAAGGGCTTCATAAATATAGAGTGACACACTAGAGAGAAAAGTATACAGAGAGAAACAAACACAGGCACCTCACAGTCCCAGACAGTCTCTCAGGATTATACTCCTGTTGTAGTCTTCGAAAGGGATGACGGAAGCCTGAAGACATGAGGAGGAGGGAGACACATGTTAAGTAAGGCGAAGTGTTTATCATGTCAGAAATTGGGTGAGGATAAATAGGGTAGAGTGACTTTGATTAGTACCAGGAAGAAAACAGCTAGGGTGAGCATAAAAGAAGGATGAGTACCAAAAAATGGGGATTCTTGGAAGGTCCATGTAAAATGAATGGGAGGGAGGCGCTGGTGCCTTTGTCTCATGTTTTCAAGTGTCTGGAGTGTGGTAGCGCTCCGTTACCTCGGTCTTCGGCTTTTCAAGACTGTTTCTTCACTCTGCCACTTCCATAATTTCAGGAGCCTTCTCACCCTCCAGCATCTATAAGCATTCATGTTCTTGTTGCTCTAGTTTCTGCTGCAAAATTGTTGAAAACCAGTATGAGGGCTCCAGTCTAAGAAGTTGAAAACACCTCCGATACACAAGGATAAATAGCCTTTGTAGCAAGTTAACATTTTGGAAGCCATTTGAACTGTTGCAGTCAAAACAGCTGCTTCACCAGCAGCAACTGACCAATTTGACCACTGCTTCAAATGATCTTCTAATAAGGCTGTTATAGGAATAGTCATTTTGTCATTGATTTCTCCATTCACTGATACAAGTACATGCTTTGTGATGTGCGATGACCTACCTCCCTTGAAGAGTGCTTCGTTAATGACTTTTCAATCTATCTTGAAAAGTTCTTATTACTTTTCAGACGCTGGTTCTTTGTTCCCCCAGAATCACAAGATTTTCACTGTAAAACACACTGAATAAAAATGCAATACGAAGTGCTATTGCAACAGTGTGATTTCAGGCAAAGAAATGCTTACCAATTCACTCAAAACAAGTTTTTAGTCAGAGAACAGTGCGTGGAACAATTTAAATTGCACGCTGGGAAGGATGCACCCAAAATGTTTTCCTTTGTGGACATAAGACAAGCAAAGGGATGAAAGGCAGCTTCTTCAGCTAGTGATGCACGTGGGCTCTTTTGAAGTGTTTTGAAGTGTTCTCATGGTTATTTAGTCTTTATTTTGCCCTAAAGCTATGTTTCTGTGCTGTAATTTCAAGTGTAGATTTGAGTTCTGGGCAACCATGAGCCTTGAAATGGTTGAAAAATTGGCAAAGAGAATGACATAGAAAGAACCCATCTTCCAAAGAATATCTTTCTCACATCTTTCCTCTACCACCCACCATCCACTGTGTCTTTTATTGTATTACAGTACATTTTAAATGTAAACTATCTATTTACTTTAATCTGTTTATTAATGACAAGACCTTGTTTTTATTGTTCAACTCATATTTTTCTAAGAAGAGTTTTTGGGTATCTTGGGGTTTGGTCTCTGATAAAAGCATCATACTTCTTCCTATTACACTTAATGAACTTTAATTTAACCTCAATCGTATTACTAAACTCACTTATTTGAGCCTTCCTTTCCTCATCATAAAGTGATGCTAATAAAATCTGCCCTTGGGGGTGGTGTGAGGTTTTAAAAATAAATAAATAAAAGTAAAGATAATAAACGCTATGAGTAAATAGTTTCAAGCACTTTAGTGGCATTTATTTATATACTGGTAAACGTCATGTTAATAATAAATCATTCTTACTTATGCATTAAATCAGTTCTTAAATATATGTGGTATTAAAACTTGATTATTTGAGAACAAAAAAAACCATAATGGATTTTTTTTTCCATTTAATGGCTCTTCTCTTGGTGGCAGCATTTCACAAATGAATCAAAGTCATTAAGCAGAAGAATACATTTGGTGGAAAAAAGAGATGAGTAAATTATAATCCCAGCCTTGAAGAAATTTGCAATCTTTTAGAGAAGGTGAATAGATTTGTATTTAAGAGTATGCAGTATGTAAATACTCATGCAAACCATGAAGAAACAGGACCATATCTGGACTTATATGCCCAAACTAGTATTGTCTCCTTTAAAAAGTTTCCCTAGAAAATATACACAGTCATTTCTCAAAAGCTGACTGGATTAAAAAATGAGTTGTGATGATAAAGTAATGGAAATGGTGTCGCAGAGAGGCGCTGGGATGTGAAATGCCCAGAATATAGATAATTGGTGTCTCTCAAGGGGTGACAACCCTGAAGGAATACTTTCCATGATCTACTTAAAGGAGAATATCCTCCCTTCAACATTTTCTACATAAAACAAGAACAAGATTCAGAATAGCTGATATAAAAGTGACATTTGATTGCTAAAGTCCTGTTCAGAAGGTTAGGTCAAGCCCAGATCCCACACTGTGGACATTTTTTTGCGATAAGAGACAACCACACACCAAAGGAAGTGACTTTGAATAATGAGTTGAGAAGACTCATTCTAGAAGATATTCCTTTCCTGCTTAGAACTGTTGTGGGGAGGTGGTGGTGGGAGTGAGGGGTAGTCGAATGCCTTCCTATTCAGCAGAAGAGAGCATTTGCAGAGGATATCATGGGCATTCAAGAACATTCAAAGGGAGTTAGATGACAAGAGGAAGTAAGGGTGATCAACTCTGTGTGATCAACCAGAAGCACTGCTACAAGTAAATGGACACCCTCTCTGGAGCGGGTTGAGATTCAAAATAAATTAGATTGAGAATAACACTGAACCAGGACACAGAAAGGTTCCAGAAAGTCACTCTACTAGTCCTCTGACCAAGCTCTTCAGCATACGCCATGATGGTGCATTGGTAGTTAGCATCATTGCCATGTATAGACATTCTCATAGGTTACCTGTGTCTTTTGGTATGTTTATTCCATAACATGAGTTCATTTCTATACAACTAATTTTTTTTTTGTCCCCAGTTTTTTTTTTTTTTAAAACCTATAGGTTTTGTTAAGGGGAGATTCTTGAATTGGATGGACATTGTGAATGGATAGTGTATTTCCGATCCTAATGAACATTGTATATTTTTCCATCCTGATTTGTTGATAAGCAGATATAATATTGGTCCCTTTATAGAGTGAACGGGCCCATTAAGTTAACATTCTTATATTAATCAAGTATTATTTCACCAGGATTGTGGTTAGTGCTTAAAAATTTTTCCCCCAAAATACATATATAGAGATTTCTTTAGCACTGTACTGGCACATACCTCTATTTCAACATAATCTCAGGCCTAAATTGATCATGGCAGGGGAACTAAGATTTCTGTATGTCCCTGCTGGGGCTGGTTATTGTGTGTATGCCTCTCCTGACACATTGTTTGCTCTTCTCCATCCTGCTCCAAGCCCCAAGAAGCTGACCTGGGAAGACTGCATTATCCAGGCTCATCGGCACTCTGGTTTTTAGTTGGGTTTGACAAATGCAATGCAGCAGATTAGAGAGTGAGAGGAGGAAGAGGTCAGCGTATTTATTCCTGCTGCTCCCTGCCTGGGTTGGCAGTGTCCGCGTCCCTTTACCTGTGGCCTCAGCAATTATCAGGTGGCTTCCCTCCCAGGGTCACAGCTCTTACAGGGTTACAGCTCTGGTACAGCTCCTTTCCTTGCTCCTTCAGGTCTAGGAGTCTAACAGGACTTCCTGCTGTGGCCTCAGCATCCTTTGTTGGTTCCTTAATCCTCCGCAATCAGTCCCCACATCAAACATTTTTCAGTTTTTCCATTTGAATGAGCCATAGTTTTCCTGCCTGAAATACATACACCTCCCATGCATTCTTTTCTCATCCATTATTTTATTTAATTCCCATAACACCACAGAGTTATCACTCCAAAGGTCCCAAACCAGGGTCATACTACTAAAAAATTGTAACACATTATAGATTTAAATCTAGATTTGACTGACTCCAAGCCCTTGCTCCTTTCACTATGTATAATTTCCTTCTAGGTTTGTTGGTACTTAGCACCATCCTCTATAAACTTACTCTTATGTTCCCATTCGGCAAATCAAAAGCATCTGTTCCCAATCCTGCCCCCCTCGCGCACACACAAATACATTTTACTGTTTACATTGTCATGATTTTACTCTGCCACTGTCTTCGTCACAATGTCACAACTGTTGCAGGAAATTTTTGTCCAGAGAGATAAAACTTAAAAATAACTTGTGTTCCTTTCAGGAACTTCCTGAAAAATCCATTTTTAGTGAACATAAGACTGTTTGGCTTTTCAATAGATAGCATCAAACAAGCCTTTGCTTTCTAAGACTCTTCCATAACCTTGCCTCAAAGCCTTCCTCTTGCTGTACCCACGACTCCTAAAGTGTTCAATTGTGATCTTACCTAATCCTAAGCCAGCCCTGACCTTCACTACTGCTACACTGCTCACCCCACTCTGCCCATGCACTTGTGCTCCCAGCGGTTGAATTGTAGGCTTCCCTAGACTCAGTTGTGTTTGATTCCAAACCTTGTCATTGTAACAGTAGAACAACTACGTGTTCCACAGCTTGGCAACTACTTATTACGCAAAATGACAAGTTTTAAAATAAAGATGCTGTTGCTGTGAAAAGTAAGTTAAATACTTCACAAAGCAAATGGCTTTTTAAAAATGAGATCAGATCAAATAACTATAAAGAATTAGGAGAAAAACTTCAATGGTCTAGAGCAATTTTCGCTCTTAGATTTAAGTTCTGTTTTTTACTTAAGGCAACGCACATTGGAAGAAGATGAATTATGGGTATAGTTTTGTGAGAAAGACCAGATTCGCTCAAAGAAAATGCTTTGTGTCTACTATAAAAGGTAAGTAAATGGATATGTATTTATGTTTGGTGTAAAATTAAAATTTCCATTTCTCTATGTATTTCTTTTATGATTGTCTAATATGACTGACATTTTTTGATTAACCACGTGTGATGGTTAATTTTATATGTCAACTTGACTAGGGTATGGGCTGCCCAGATATATGGTCAAACATTACTCTGGGTGTACCTGTGAGGATCTTTTTGGATGAGATTAACATCTGATTAGGTAGATTGAATAAAGCAGATTGCCCTCCCTAATGTGGGTGAGCCTTATCCTATCAGTAGAAGGCCTGAATAGAACAAAAAGCCTGACTCTCCAATGAGTACTGACTACCTGAGCTGGAATATCAGTCTTTTCCTACCTTTAGACTCAAACTGAAATGTCAGCTCTCTTGTGCCTTAAGCTTGCCAGCTTTCAGACTAGAACTTACAGCATGAGCTCTCCTGGTTCTCAGGCCTTTGGGCTCTGACTGGAACTACACCATTGACTCTCCTAGGTCTCCAGTTTGTTGACTGCATATCTAGGGACTTGTACTTAAACCTTTAGGAGATGGCCAAAACAGGAAGAGGAAGCAAAGAAAACTGAAGACTAGATGGTAAAGAGAAAAACCAGGAGAATGTGATATCATTCAACCCCCAAAAGAGAATTTCAAGGAGTGGCCAGCTGTATTCAATGCCAGAAGATCAAGGAGGATTAGGTCAAGGTAATTCCCAATGTATACAGCAATACAGAGGTTGGATGTGACATTCACACGAGAGTAACTTCACTGGAGTGGTAAGAATGGGAGACAGATTATAAGGATTGAAGAGAAAACTGTAATTCTGGTTAACAAGGGATACTGGACACAAGTGGTTACTTCTGCCCTTTTTTTTCTAACATCATTGAAACATAGCAAAAAAAATGATGAACCCAGAAGACCTCAAGAACTACATGGAAGACAATAACAGATAAGAGACTTCAACAGCTTTTGAAAGATGGAAAATGGACAGACCAGGGGTAACTGACATAATCTAGAAAAAGGTCAAAGTGAATGTAGTAGTGTGAGGGGCAGGTAGACAAAGAGCAAGATGGTTCATGACCCGGAACTCTGGAAGAACTTGGAAATTTGTGGTATTAGGGACCTTTTAAAGATCCGTTGAAAATTTGACTATGAAATAGGTCCTCACATCCTCTCCTTCAGTCTTCAGCCGATGGATGTCTTGTCCTCATACCAGCAGAAGACTGGAACATCACTCTCTGAACAGGTTGACTCTTCCCACAAACAATAATGAGAATTCTCGCAGCCTCATTTACACACACCAGGTAGGAGAACAGAGAATTTCCTTCAGAGAGAACGGACTGGCCTTTGGTAGAAACCACAGAGACACTGATGTTTGCGTGCCCTTCATTGAAAAAGCCAGCTTAGGGTCAAGTGCTGTCCACCACTGACAAATTCTGCTCATGCAAATAGAGTTCCTAACATGAAATACAGAAGGAAAATATAAGGCAAAGAAACAGAAAAAAGAGAGAGAAAATAGAAAATGCAGGAAGAATCAAGGAGCTTCAAAACTATTTTAATAGTATCTTCAAAGAGTTACAAGACGGTGTTGCATTCACAAAGCAAGGCCAGAATGTTGTAAAAAGTGAATTATCAAAGTACAAGAATGGGTTTAGGGGTATTAAAAATATATGAGAACTTAACAAATCAATAGAAGGTTATGTCAAGAAAATCTTTCTGAAAATGAATGAAAAAGAAGTGGATAATAGGAAGCTGAGTCACTTTGCTGTATAGCAGAGATTGACACAGCATTGTAAATCAACTCTACTTCAATTTTTAAAAAATTGAAAACATAAGACGTAGATAATAGGAGAAGAAAGTTAAAACAAATTTAGAAGATCTGTGTAGAAGGACCAATATCTGAATACTAAGAGTTCTCCAAGGAAAAGAGAGGGAAAATATGAGAATTCCTGAAACTGAAAAAAATCCTAGAACTGAAAGACATGAATTTCTAGATTAAAATGACCCATTGAATGTCCAGCCGTATACATAAAGAGTCAAATAAAGACAAGAAGATTCTAGAGAGAAAAAAATCAGGTCTTATACGGAAGTTAGATTTTGAATGTCATTCATAAGGATTCTGAACAACATTAGGAAACCTTGGGATGTAGGGAAGAGCATATCCAATATGGGGGAAAGCTGAAGAGAATTTCCAGCTGGCAAGGAAATCCCTGCATGACAGCTGTGTAGCAAAGAAAGGGAAGATGTGGAACAAGTCAGGAGTCTTGAGTGCTGGGAAACAAGGGGGTAAACAGGATTGAAAGGCGTGAAAACCTCACTACCAGCCGGAAGGTGGGCAATCAGCCTGGTCCTGACTTAGCCCTTGGTGTGGGGCCTTGGCTAGCTGCCTACTGATGCAGGCAGATGAGGGCTGTAAGCTGGTGGGAGTGTGTGCTGCGGTTACCCAACCAAAGTTATCCCCACCCACAAAGTACAATCTTCTCTCAAGTCTTATTTATTTTTTGGAAAGCTTTCTTGTATGTGACCTCCAATTTCAATGAGAATTTCCTAAAGTGGAAAAATTCCCTTAGAGGCACTACCTATTCTCCAACAGACTTTACTCTCAACAATTGCAGGCTACATTGAATATTGCTATCATGTTACCTGAGTTTTTCAAGCAGTTGGTGATTTTCCTCTGAGGCAAAGCCACTCATTTGAAGTACACATTTCATTTAGGTACTGGATTCATTTTCTTAATTGGCACCAGAATGCCTTTTGGGGAAGAAACTACCTTTGAGGAAACGCCTTGATTAGCTACTGGGTAGAAGATGGGGCCCTGTAGGGTGTGGTGTTTAACAAGTCAAAGCCACAAAAGGAGCTGGTTAAATTGCTCTTATAAGAATTAGAGAGGAATTACTTTTGTTTCTCAGAGGGTGAGGTGGGGAAGAGAGGGAAGCAAAGAAGAGAGGGAAGAGAGCAGAGACTAGGAAGAGGAAATTATGGTACACACTGAATGATGGGAGGTAGAGCAGCTGGTGGAAGCAGCAGGGTGGCTGGAGGATTTTCTGTGAAAAGGATTGTTGAAGCCTCAATAAAAACTCTCTGCATTTCTACAACCCAACACGCAATCTTCTGCGGGCCTATCCCATACCAAATCTTAAAGTACCCCACACTCATAAACGCACATGCAAATTGGCTTGAGGATGCAGGTGGTTTTTATGCCTCAGTCAGCTCGATGTTGGAGACAGCGGGCCCCAGAAGTATGAACCCAGAAACAGATTTGACCTTAAGGTTTGCCCTTCAGGAATGGGAAGGCTTTGGATTTCCACACTGTGCAAAATGAGAGTTCAAGCCAGGACCCGTTTAGATCTCAAAAGAGTAGGAGGCTCCAGCTGATATGTAGATTGTACTTCTAGCAACACCTCACCAACCCAAGTCTTAAGTGTGCCTTTTTTTTTTTTTTTAATGGCTGATTACCTCTATTATTTTAACCTAAAGCATGTTCAGTGCAAGCCACGGCTTGGTTTTCATTTAGTTACTTTCAGAAAACTGTGTGAAATTAATTACATCTAATGAATGGTATGCTTTTTTGTGAGTTTCCCATGCTTCAAACATGAGGCCAGTTCCATATTAAATAAGGCTTTTGAAAAATCTGATTCCATTACGCACAGGGTGCATTGTTTCCCTTATCTTGTGATTTTTAGTCTCACTTAAAAAAAAAAAACCGTAACTATGTTACGCATATATGCCAGATTTGCTCTCTGTCCACTCTGTCTGTCTGTCTGTCTGTCTATACATCCATCCATCCATTATATATCTGTCCATATATCTATCTATCCATCCATCCATCATCTATCTATCCCTCCACCCATTATGTATCTATCCATATATCTATATATCCATCCAACCATCATCTATCCATCCATTATCCATCCATTTTCTATCTACCTATCTATCTATCATCTATCTGATTTTTCCTGTTACCTGTCCATTATCCAGTTTTTCTTCTTCATAGCTAGAAATTTCATTTCTTGGCAGTGAGCCCTTATAACATGGAAGTGAATTTAGAGCTTAACTCATCTTCCATTTCCTTTTCCTATGTCTTGTTCTTCACTGTCATTATTTTACCAATTTTCTTTTCTGCTGACTCTCACAGATTAATTTAAAAGGCTCCTCTGTGTTAGTTCAAAGATTTTCCATAGTTAACCTTGATTCCCTGTGCTTCTGATCAAATCTGTCTCCATAATGAATTCATCTCTGTTAAGATGAACTGATTTAAAAAAAAAAATACCAGAAAGCATCATTTTACTTTTCTTTATCTCCAATATTGGGGCCTGTTCTTTTTTTTTTTTTTTTCGTACGCGGGCCTCTCACTATTGTGGCCTCTCCCATTGCGGAGCACAGGCTCTGGACGCGCAGGCTCAGCGGCCATGGCTCACGGACCCAGCCGCTCCGCGGCATGTGGGATCTTCTCGGACCATGACACGAACCTGCGTCCCCTGCATCGGCAGGCAGATACTCAACCACTGCGCCACCAGGGAAGCCCCAAAAAGGCTAATTCTTACATTGGATCATTGCTTATTTCACCCCAAGGAGGGGACATATTTCTAGGCTTTAGATAATCTGACTTATTTTTATTACCAGGATACTTGATAACCATTTTCCTTTTTTTCAGACATTACTTAATCAAGATTAGCTCTCTACACAGGGAGATCAGCTCAGTGCTTTGTGACCACCTAGAGGGATGGGATAGGGAAGGTGGGAGGGAGATGCAAGAGGGAGGAGATACTGGGATATATGTATATGTATATGTATAGCTGATTCACTTTGTTATAAAGCAGAAACTAACACACCATTGTAAAGCAATTATACTCCAATAAAGATGTTAAAAGAAAACAGATAAGCTCTCTGTTGGAAGAACCATTTAGAATATTTACACTAGAAAATTCCTTAAAACTTTTTAGTGCAATGTAATATTTTGTAGTTGAATGGACTGGACAGATGGTATGGTTACTTCAATCACGTCAGAAAACTTTACGTAAGGATGTTTCTTAGGACCCTGTGTGTTTGAATGTTTGAGAAATGCCAGTGGTGTGAAGGAGTCCTTCTTGAATGAGGACTGTTTGCTGCTGAATTAATCAGGCTGAAAGTCCTAGTTTTATGATGTGCTAACTATATATCTTATTTGTTCCTTGATGTGAGATTTCTTTAAGGAATTTTGACTTCTTCAATTAATCAGTTTAAAATCTCCCACTACAATGAGCAATTACGTAGAACAGTAGAAAGGCATGTGCTTTGGAACGAGGCCAATCTGTGTTCCAGTGGTGACTCAGCCACTTGTTAACTGTGATATTTGTTAGGAGATGATTTAACTTTCCTGATCCTCACCTCACTTTATCACCTGTTTATTCGTTTTTTGGGTTTTTTTTTTAAAGATTTTTCTTTGAGCAGTTGTAGGTTTAACACAAAACTGTGAGGAAGGTATAAAGATTCCTATATACTCCCTGCCCACAAACAGGCCTAGCCTCCTCCATTATCAACATCGTGAATGGTACATCAAAACGGTACATTTTACCAAGGCTGAACCTACACATCATCATCACCCAAAGTCCCTGAGGGCTTGCTTACTCTTGGTGTTGCATCTTCTGTGGGTTTGGACAATCGTACAATGACACATATCCATCGTTACAGTATCCTACAGAGTATTTTTACTGCTCTAAAAACCCTCTGTGCTCTGCCTGTTCATCTCCCCACCTCCGCCAACGCTGGAGACCGCTAATCTTTTACTGTCTCCGTGGTTTTGCTTTTTCAGAATGTCATATAATTGGAATCACACAGTACGTATGAAACCTTTTAAGACTGGCTTCTTTCACTTAATAATATGCATTTAAGGTTCTTTTATTAATTTCCCCCCCCCCAGTGGCTTAATAGCACATTTCTTTTTAGTGCTGAATAATATTCCATTGTCTAGATATAGCACTGTTTATCCATTCACTTACTGAAGGACTTGGTTGCTTCCAAGTTTTGGCAGTTATGAACAAAGCTGCTCTAATCATCTGTGTACACGTTTTTCATAAATACCAAGAAATGTGATTGATGGACATATAGTAAGAGTATGTTTAGTTTTGTAAGAACGCACCAAACTGTCTTCCAAAGTAGCTGTACCATTTTGCATTCCCAACAGCAATGTATGAGAATTCTGGTTGCTCACCAGCATTTGGTATTGTCAGTGTTCTGGATTTTGGCCATTCTAATGAATATATAGTGATATCTCACAGTTAATTTAATTTCCATTTCACTGGCGACATATGATATGGAGCATCTTTTCATATACTTCTTTGCCACCTGTGTATCTACTTTGGTGAACTGTCTATTAGGGTCTTTGGTTCATTTTTTAAGTGGTAGTTTGTTTTCTTACTGTTGGGTTTTAAGTGTTCTTCCTACATTTTATGTGAGTCCTCTATTAGAGGTATCTTTTGTTAATATTTCTTCTCAGTAAGTGGCTTCTCTTCTAACTCTCTTGAAATTTTCTTTCACAAAGAAGAAGCTTTTAATGTTAACGAAGTCCAATTTATCAATTATTTCTTTCATGATCATGTCTTTGATGTTGTATCTAAAAAGGCACCAATATACTAAACATCATCTAGGTTTTCTTCTAGGAATTTTTTAGTTTTGCATTTTACATTTAGATCTATAATACATTTTGAGCTAATTTTTGTGAAGGGTGTAAGGTCTGTGTCTAGGTACATTTTTTTGCATGTGGATGTCCAGTTGTTCTAGTTTTATTTGTTGAAGGAACTATCTTTGCTCTATTGCCTTTGCTCCTTTGTCAAAGATCAGTTGATTATATTATTTATGTGGGTAAATTTCTGGGCTCTCTATTCTGTTCCATTGATCTATTTGCCTATTTTTTTCCCCACCAGTATCACCTTGTCTTGATTACTATAGCTTTATAATAAATCTTGAAGTTGGATAGCATCAGTCCTCCAGCTTTGTTTTTCTCCTTTAATATTGTATTGCGTATTCCGTATCTTTTGCCTCTTCAAATACATTTTAGGATTAATTTGTTGATGTCCACAAAATAATTTGCTGGGATTTTGAATGAGATTGCATAGAATCTGTAGATCAAGTTGGGAAGAACTGACATCTTGACAGTTCTTCCTATTCATGAACATGGAATATCTCTTCATTTTAGTTCTTCTTTAATTTTATTAGAAATTTGTCATTTTCCTCATGTAGACTTTGTACACACTTTGTTAGCTTTATACCTAAGTGTTTTATTTTCTTGAGTGCTAATATAAATGGTGGTGTGTTTTTAATTTTAAATTCCACTTGTTCATTTTTGGTTTACATAAAATCAATTGACTTTTGTATATTAAACTTGTATCCTGCAACCTTGCTATTAGTTCCAGGAATTTTTAAAATCAATTCTTTTGGATTTTCTATATTGACAGTCACGTCATCTGTGAACAGCAATGGTTTTGCGTCTTTCTTCCCAACCTGTATAGCTTCTATTTCCTTTTCTTGCCTTATTATATTAGTGAGGGTTTCCAGTACAATGTTGAAAAGGAGTGGTGAGAAGGAATATCCTTGCTCTGTACCTGATCTTAGTGGGAAAGCTTCTAATTTCTAACCATTAAGTTTTTTGTAGCTAGTCTTTATCAGGTTGAAAAAGTTCTCTATCCTTAATTAACTGAGAGTTTTTATCATGAGTGGGTAATTGGATTTTGTTATATTCTTTTCCTTCATCTATTGATATGATCATGTGATTTTTCTTTTTTAGTCTGTTGATGTGATGTATTACATTAATTAATTTTCAAATGCTCAACCAGCCTTGCATACCTGGGATAAATTCCACTTGGTCATGGTATATAACTTTTCTTATACGTTTTTAGATTTGATTCGCTAAATTCTTCTGAGGGTATTTCATCTATGTTCATGAGAGATATTGGTCTGTAGTTTTATTTTCTTGCAGTGTCTTCGTGTGGCTTTGTTATTAAGGTAAGGCTGGCCTCATAGAATAAGTTAGGAAGCATTCCTTCTGCTTCTATCTTCTGAAAAAGATTATAGAGATTTGGTATAATTTCTTCCTTAACTGTTTGGTAGAATCCACAAGTGAAGCCATCTGGTTCTGATGCTTTTTGCTTTGGATAAATTGGTTTTAATTATGCTTATGTCATAGGGTTATTGTGATCATTAGGTGAAATAATGAATGGAAAATACCTGGTAGTGGAAGTAATAATAATACTGAAATCCCAAGTCAGATTCAAAAGCTTCCTCTAGATAGTTATGTGTTTCTGAAATGGATGTATTTCCAGTTAGACATAGTAATAATTTAAATGTGTACAGGATTTTGCAACTCTTTTTATATATTCTATGTAGTTTTATCCTGGCAGGACTTGTCCCTATTTTGCATGAGAAGGTAAAGTGTGGGAATTGCTATCCTTTTCAAGCTCACCGAGCTAGCTTAGTGTCCAAGCCAGATGGTGAGATCAGAGTGTCTCATTACCTTATAGTGTATTCATTGAGTCAGGTCTGTGTAGGTTGAAACGAGTCTTAGATCAATTATAATAATATTCAGCATGATGCTTTACACAAAATAAATTTTTCATGGTTGTCAAATGAATGGGTCCACTTAAGATATTACTAAGTGTGGCAAAACCTAATAATTCTTTTACTTTTTTATTTATGATAAGCAAAGTAATTAAATACTAAACCTATTTGTAGTACAAACTGAAGGAAAGCTGGAAGATACTTATAGCACTAAATCATTTTTAATAGAGTTGGAAATAACTTCTTTTAAGATAGCAAAGGGAATTTTAGATTATCTCTCATGTGATAAATATATGTGCTCAATATAATTTAGCTGTTCTGATACTTCAGATGGAGTGTTTTAGAATTCTGACCATTGCAATATGCCAATTTCAGATCCTATTCCTGTGTTAGTATTGTTAATATCTAGTGTGTAATCAATTTCTTTTTCCTTTTACCCCCAACACACGCGCGCGCACACACACACACACACACACACACCCCTTCAGAGTTTAGTTTCTCATCCACCTACTTAATGGAGCTTTAAACTTTCTGTATAGCACATAGACAGTATGAGAACATAACTGAAATTAAAAGCTTTTTGGTAAATTAGACAGTTTATTGTTTTTAACTAGACTACTACTGCAGTCTGAAGAAAATAACACGAGTAGAAAAAAATGGATCTGATTAGTTTCAGTTGCTGTAATCTGGAATTATTTTAAAAATATAGTGTTCTGTTAGAGAATAATTTTTTCAAAAGGTAAAGTCATGACTCATACAAATATAAAATGAGCATATGTCAGAGATTTTACTTATCTCATTAATTAAATGAGGAAACAAAAAGACGTTACAAGTGGTCAAAGACGTCAACAAACAGAGACTTTACACATCAAAAATATTGAATAAATGTGCAAATGGATGCAGCACAGCCCCCCCCCCCCATCTTCTCTGGGAGTGGGGGAGGGGGGAGGGGCTTCCCTCCACTGGAGAGTATTTATTTGTATATCTATAGACAAGCATTATTGCACCGCTATTAGTGTTCTGCAATTTACAGGGTGGTCAAATAGCCCAAAGATGATGAAGATTACAGAGACCCCATGGAATCAGAGTCTGTTAACCCTGAAGGCTGTGCTTTGAAACTTTAAAGAACAGTTTTCCACTGAAGCACACATTTTGCCCTACACTTGGAAAATAATGATAGGACCTTACACTCTATGAAACATTGTGATCAGGTTGTGAATATTCACTGTGTTTGTTTTAGTGTAGCTTAAGACAGAAACACTTGTTTAGTATTTAGAGCAAATCTGAACATCAAAAGAAGTCAGGGAGATTACATATTGGCATGAGAGAACGGGCACGGGGATAATTCCTAAACTTGCATGTTTTAACAAAGGCATGGAAAAGTTAAATAAGCAATGTGGACCTTTGGAAGATCGTTATAATCTCTTCTGAATCCATCGTCCTAAGAATCTCTTGCAAAGAAATAACTCCTTTGCACCCCGACCCAACTCAAAACTACTGAATCAGAGTTTTTGCAAGATGAGTGAGAGTTTTCTTGAACTGGGCACTTTTCTAGCCTTGGAAAGGGAAATGAGCTCCCGAAGAACTTGTTCTCATTTGCGCATTGCTCCCTGATGTTCACAAACTTGATGTAGAATCTCATCTTGAAGCTCAGTGAGGGAACACGACTCCGATTTTAACAAGTGTCAGTGACAGGACCTGGTAATGGGTGACCAGAGACATCTCAACACCAGGGACCTCTCGCTGCTGATGAAAGAGCCTCCTTAGCAGCCCTTGCTTGTGGCTGCGGGTCAGGAGGAAAGCGAACAAACATGAAAAGGAGAGAAAAAGGAAAACACGGAGATGTGTTATTTTGGGGGCGCCCCTGTTATGTTATTTGAGGAATATTGGTGTCTTCATTTTTGAGGGCTTTTAAAATTGTTCTGTTTGTACGATGATCGGTGTGTTTGGATAGCTTATCTTATAGCATTTGATGGAGTCTATATTTTTCTCTTGTTGAGAATGCCATTCTCATTAGCATTAATGACAATTCCACGTTGTTCGTCTCCCAATTTGCCAACTGTCTTTTTTCCTTTTGGAAAATGGATATTTTCTTTCTGCCACTCCTAAAACTTCTCCAGCCTTATGCATTTAGGTGGATTTAAAATGTGCTTTAAAGCTTACGCCTCTCTTTATAGCTTCCAAGTATTTGCAGGTTTTATCTTGGTGCAAGTTACTTAGTGCCCATACAGGAGTAGATAAGTGATGAGAAAATGTATTAAATTAAGAATTCAGTTTCTTTAGTGGCTTAATCCATCCTCATCAAGAAAAAATACGTACTTGCAACAAACTCCTTTATTGTGTGTGTGGGGTGTGTGTGTGTCTGTGTGTGTGTTCCTGCATCTGTTGTAGACTCATAAGATTATTTTTGTCTAAACTGTCATTTGTCCTTTTTTGGAAATCAATACAGAATAACAAGGGCATATTTCCTCTAGATAATAGTAATTCTTTAAAAGGAAAGTACCTTGGGCCATTGTTTCATTTTTGGAGGTTTGGATTATTTTAGCATGATTAATGAGAACAGCAGTCCCTTGACATTCTTAACAACTATGTCCTGTTAGTTCAAGACCTCCCTTTGCCCAATTTTCGGTTAAATGCTCTAATTACAGTTAGATGTAACACAAATAGTTCTCGCTTTTGACTGTGACAGAATTTGGCAACTGTAGTTTTGACCAAACCCGTATCTTCCCAGAGATCAGAGAGAATAAGCACAGTACTAGTCTAGCCACCTTGTCACCTTGCTGTAGTTTCAGTTTCTTTGACTATCTGGGGTTGTTTTACAGTTTATTTGGAACTCAGAGAAGCCTACCATACAAATCAATAATTGAAAGAGTCTTGAAATGCTCCAAAGCTACTAATTTCCTTAAGGGAAACACCTTACCAGCTTTTATTCCCTTCATCCTTGGTCTTCTTGACATGGCTGACCGTTCTGAGGAGGAAAAGAAGGAGCCTGTTCAGGTCATGGCCAGGACCTTTGTGCCCTCTGACCTTGCCTGTCTCCATGGCCCTTATACTCTCAGAGCCTTAGTTTGTTTGTTTAACAGGCTAGGATTTTTTATAATAATCAGTTTTATAAGGTACTTGCACAAATGCCACACAGTGGGCTGTTTAATATGAACTCGTTCAGCTATCACATGTTTGTAACAAAAATCCTGGTGAGCTGTGTAAGCTTCTTTTTTTTTTCTTTTTTTTTTTCCACACACACATACCGTATTTTATTTTTACAAGAGATAAATAAACTGACACCAAGCATTGTAAATGGATGACCACAACAAAAGCAACAATGATTGCAATTACCAAACACGAAACACACTCACACGATGTCATAATATTGACATTCAGTCCAGGAATCCTCCACAGTAACAGCTCCTTTACTTTGCAGTGAAAATTGATTTGTATATATTTTGCCTCTGAGTCCTTGTGGGATTTTTTTTTTATTCAAACAGAAAGTCACAAAAACTATAATCATCCTCATCAGTTCACTCGGTCCCATGTAATTAATTTTTTTTCATCTTGATCTTTTGTTGGCACTTTTATGAATTTATCAGTTTTCCATCAGAGTTCTGAAAATGCTTCTTCATTCAGTTCAGCAGTATAGTCAGTTACCAGAAACCTGTGCTTGTCAGAGTCTTTTCCATGAATTCCTTGAAGATGAAACCCTTTTATAGGAACATTTTTGCGAAACCGTCAGAATACACCCAGAACTGTCTGTAAATGACAAAAGACTTAAAAATGACCACGGTTAAAGATTTGATGAAAGTTCATAATAATGCAATTGACAAGGAAATTTAGTTATTTCTGAGACATACATTTTAAAGTAATAACTAGAATTATGACTTATAACATTATACCAGAACATATAGGATTTTTAGAAATTTCATGTAACGTCTGAAACATTTATATTAACATATTCCCATACACATAACCCAAAGAAAGTTTAGTATTCCTTGTTGTTTTTTGTTTGTTTGTTTGTTTGTTTATACTGCAGGTTCTTATTAGTCATCAATTTTATACACATCAGTGAATACATGTCAATCCCAATCGCCCAATTCAGCACACCACCATCCCCCCCCCACCGCGGTTTTCCCCCCTCAGAATAATCTTTCTTAAAGCCCAAATTTCAACAGGTCCTTCTCTGCCATCAAGACTTCAGTGGTATCTTTCCACTCAGCTCCTCTGGGAAGGGACAGAAGCCCAGTTGACGGCTCTGGCCACAGCCCATGCCATGAGTCGCTGCACACACTGTGGTCTCGTCTGGGGATGTCGGAGTGGCATCCTCTGGCCAGCGGCATCAGTATCACCTGGGAACCTGTTAGACAAGCAGATTCCTCAGGGTTCCACTCCAGACCCACTGAACTAGAAACACCGGGAGGGAGCCCAACAATCTGTGCTTTAACAAGCCCTCTAGGGGATTCTGAGGCAGGCTCAGGTTTGAGAACCTTCGTCGTCATCACAAACACTTGGAATCCTAAAGCATCTTTTTTCTTTCTCGCCTTCAGAATTGATTCTTGCACCCCCCTCCTCTCCCCAGTTCCTACCATTCCACCCACATCATCTTCACTGGGCTACATCCTGTTTGTTCTTCAGTACAAGACGTAACCTCCCGTGAGTGTTCTGCAAATCCCGAAACTAGGTCTCACATCCCTTCTTTGTGACCCCATGCTACCTTTACACCAGCCCTTCACCTAACAGCCTGATATTCCTCGGTCATGTTCCCTCCAAGCCCCAAGGCTGTAAGTACTGGAAAAGTAGGGCAGTGAGTGATAGCTCACTAAATCCCTTTTTTCTTAGCTAAGCACAATGCCTGGAGCAAAATAGGCCAGTAAGTGTAAAAACAAATGTCTACTGAATGAATATGTTCCCTATTTGCTTTACATCAGCTTCGAATTGTCATTTAGAATGACTGATCCACGGTCATGATGTTTCCTCAGTTTGACTCTAAGACTGAAAAAAATCCTCGAGGGTAGGGAACATGTTTTTGGCACGTCTCCCCTCTTTCGACAATACCAAAGCAACATCTTTTGCACATGGGTTTTCATTTCAAAGCATTACTTGAAATGGCACACCAGTAAATGCTTAGCATCACTGATTTTCTTCAGGAGGCGGGTGACGGTGCGGGTAGGATGATGTTTATAACTAGACTAATTTTGAATGAGCCTTCATTATTCAATTTGCTTCATGTATGTGCTGAGGAGTAGTGCACAGAGTCTTCTGGTGTTTGCCTGGAAGACTGGTCTCATTTATTTATTTGGATATTGAAAGTATGTTCTCCCATTGCCAAACCTGTTGTCTTTTCATGTAATTAAAAGCATTTATTCCAGAAAAAAAAAACGTTGACAGATAATCAAAAGCTAGTGAATTCCTTTAAATCATTGAATGATTTCTAACAAAGAAACTCTACCCTGAATAGCACCCTCGTGGGTAACTGAAAGAGTAAACAGAGAAGCCTTTAAGGTATATCTTAAGAGTTTCCTGGTTCACACTTATTAAAGTCAGTGGATGAGTTGAGTCAGGGTCGCATCTTAAAGAATAGCTTCTGAGACTCTAGAGATGGTTGGTGAGGATAATCTAAACTGATTTCAAATACAGAATTGCTGGTAATGCCCATAATGCCAAATATCACTATTTACTTCACTTCTGTCATAAAGCAAATAAGAAGTAAATATTGAAACACATCCTTATGTGGTGCAGTTCCAGTCTTTGGAATATAGTGTTCAGTGTATGAGAGAACAAACGTGTAAGAACAAGGAGATTTTAATAGGGTTGAAAGGTCTTACTCCTTTCTGAAAAGAATTGTCTCCTTGCTGGTATTTGTAGGCTACTTTTGAAGTTCATATGGTGTACTATAAAGCCAACTCACTGAAATACTTTCTGGAGAGACACATGGCTATTTCTAATTGGAAATGGAGGCTTTGCTGTGGGTCAGATGACTAGTTATTCATCTTCAAGGATGGTATTGTTTTATAACAGGTGCAGCAGGTCCTAAAGATGGTCTAGATGATGAGACCTTAGGATTGTGAAATTGGACCATTGTCCTTCATACCTAAAATGAGAGTGTGGAACATGGTGATCTCCAAGGATCCTTGCTATTTTTCTAAAGTGGAGGGTTGCCTGGTAAAAAGAAAATAGGCTTTGTAGTCCGTCAGCCCCGGAGTTACCATCTACTGGGTGTGATCCTGGAAAGTTATTTGGTCTCTGAGTCTCACTTTGCACACCTGCAAATCGAGGACACTAATGACATATCATCAAGTTACAGTACAATTTCATTCATTGTTCCTGACCCCAAAGTACATGGGATGGTGGCTAGCGTGGTGAAGGTGCTCATTTGTGAGAGGCATTGTGAATTAGATATGAACCTCCGCCAACAATTGTGTAACTTTAGGAAAGCCGATTAAACTGAAGTTGCTATCACCACTCAAACCCGCACGGTCTAACGGTAACCGCAGTCGTGAGGCTCTCAACAAATGTGAAGTGCCTTTGCGTGAGAATATCAACGATTGCCAGGCTGAGCTCTTCCCAGGCTGAGCTCTTCCCATGGGGAAAAAATATCCCATGGTCATTATTTTGCGGGGTGCGGGGGGGATTTACTATTTAAAAATAGGTTGCCTTGGGAGAGAGGGGAAATGCTGAAAGGATGCATTTTCACAAAATTTGGAAAACAGTTCCACGCCTCTCCATACATATTCCCTAAAGCAGTTGCTAAAAATGCTGCTTAGTGTTGTATCCCTTGGCTCAGAGCCTTCAACTTGCTAGGGGCACATTGAAAATAATACAGGAAATGCCTCATTCAGGAGAAGTTGGTGTATCCTTTCTTCAGGCAGCCTCATCTCTGCCAGATCCAAACCACTCTCGAAGCTCTTTGGTTGCATTTTAAATGAAAAGAAATATACTTCTTTGTGTTGGGCTCCAGAACACAAGCGTTTGCAGTTGAATCAACTGTAAAACTAAATTCAGGTCCTGCCATCCCACTGCTCAAAATCTCCAATAGCATCCCATCTCACACAGATCCTCACTCTGGTCTACACAACCCTGCACAACTACTGGCCCTCTTTTCCCTCTGACTTCATCGACTACTGCATTCTCCCCACCCTTCAGCTTCAGTCACATCAGGCTCCCCAGACAAACTCCTATCGTAGGACCCTGACGCTTGCTCCATCTCTGCCTAGAAGGTTCTCTGCCCAGACATCTATCTATCTTCATACTTCCTTCCCTCATGTCCTTAAGGCCTTCTGGCATTGTCATTGTCTCATTGTGGCTACCTTTTCTGTTACTGCAATCCTCCCATCCCTTCCCCCTTCCATCATCTATTCATTTCTCCTTAGTAATTATGATTAAATAATATTGCAAACATTTTATTTATTTACCTTATTAGTTGTCTCCTCCACTACCTTGTGAGTTACAGGAAAGCAGGTGTTTGTTTGTTTTCTAATTTGTTTTATTCTGTACTTATACAGTATTTAAAATAGGACCTGACCCAGGATAGGTTCTGAATCCATTTGTATTGAATGAATGAATAAATGAATGTTGATACCAAGAAGAGATGAGTCATCAGTTCATTGGGACATACATTCAGAGATCTTAGAGCATAAGTTCCCCAAGGAAAAGATGAGATCTGGCTAATTCTCTACTGCCTCCTTAAAGCTTTTCAAAGTTCTGGAATATAGTGGGCATGCACTAAATACTTATTTTATGATTTTATGTATGTATGTATGTACATATGTATGATTTAAGCCTCTCCTAATTGCCGCAGCGTGTCCTGAAATAAAACATCACGCTTTGAGCAACCGTTTTCTTATTATAATTTGGCTATCGATTTTGTTTTAGGAGCTTAAATAAATTCCTTATTTCTGAGCCTCAATCTTCCCATCTTTGAATGGGAGCAATATTATTTTTAGTGTATGAATCTAAGAATTAGAATAGCTAAACCATATACAGTGTCTGGCAGATAATAATATTTTAATAAACGTCATGTTATTTTTTTTGAAAATCACTCTCACTCTAAAATGATTCTTACAATACAATTTACATTTGCATTGTTCTCTCTGAGGAGGAATTTAAAATCTCTGCCACAACACAACCATCTGCGACAATAAAACAAATTGTAGATTCCCATTCTCAAGTTCCTCCCTACATTTCAAGCTACACCTGTGCAGGAAGCATTATATCACATAAACAAAGTCTTAATCATTGACTACCAACAAAAAAAAGAAAAGGGGGGGAAAAGATCTACAACTTCCACAGGAAATTTCAAGCACAAATTCTCACAGTCGCTTCTATTCACTTGTTTTTACTGCTTTAACCATTGTTTTAACTACAGCTCAAAGAGAAACATTCGTTTCATGATTTTTTTTTTTTTTAATTTCTTGTTTCTGTCTGCCATTGGGACCTGCTGCTACTTTTATATTTGGCCGTGCTGCGCGGCATGCAGGATCCTATTTCCTCAACCAGGGCTTGAACCTATGCCCCTGCAGTGGAAGCGCAGAGTCCTAACCACTGGACCACCAGGGAAGTCCCTCATGATCCTTTTTCTTCCTAAAAGCCGAGTACTATCGCTGCTCTCCAACCTGGATGATGGCAGTGCTTGCACTAGCCAGTCCTGCTGAATTAGGCTAGGGAAACTAGGAAGTCAGAGATTACATTCTGGAAGTTAAATGTAAAGTGGACAATTTTTATTTCGAGTGCCATAAAAGTGTACATAGTTCTTTCAATTGCAGCCCCAGAAATCAGTCTCTGTTGGAAGGCATGCTTCATTAACTTTCATCTATGTAGGCCCGGGGCAGACAGGAACACCGTCTTAGAAAATCAGTAGTATTATGGCTATACTTTTTCTTCTGTTATCAGCAGTAGAAGATTTGTAGGAGGAATGGTTTTAAGGGAATCTTGATAAGGGAACTAATATAATACTTCAGAGAGTTTTCTAAATGTATCCCTGTTGTGAACTTGCCCTATTTTTCTAAATTCCCGGAATTTATTTTTGTTTTGTGCCGATGAGGCTTCAACTCATTTATCTCATTAATCTTTCTTTGTTAAACTTTAATTATTAAGAGAGGCCAGGGTCAGAAAATAGCACTAATTGTATGTGGTGTCATTTGTTGTCTGAGTTGGTAGAAATGTCTCTGTGCTGGTCATTTTTAGTCATTTTCTGTTAAAACTTTAAACAAAATTTTCTTTAAGTAAATAGGGCAAGTTCACAATTGAAATAAGTATGGAAATATCTTTAGAATATTACATATACTTTGTGGGTAATTTCCTTGAAATAATAATATTTTATTTAGATCTCATTTTAATCATGAATCTACAAAATCGGCTTTGAAAGATCCTTAAATTCAAATAGAATGGCTTCTAGGTTGCATCCAAACTAAATTTGAGCTTAATGTGGCACCGTTTTGGTGAGTTTATGTTTTGGTCGAGATAACGCAGATTCTCTCATCTCTAAACTGCTTCTTGATTCCCTTTCAGATGCAGTGGGGAAAAATCACAGCACAGTTTTTTATTTTCAAGATCCTTTTGGTTGATTTTTTTTCTCTCAGGAGTCCTTTGCCTTACATGATTTGCTACCTAACGCTCTTAGAAGGAGGAAGATGTGGTATTTAGAGAATTATGGTTGAGGCAATATGTCTAAAATTTTCATGTATTCGCTCCACAAATGTTTAGTGAGCTTCAGTATCTATTACCAAGTAACAAACCACCTCAAAACTTGGTAGCTCATAATAACAGTCTTATTATTTTGCATGACTCTGTGTGAGGGCTAGGGCTCAGCTAGGTGGTTGTTCTGCTGGTATTGCTTGGGGTTTCTCATGAGATTGCAGTGAGATGTCAGAATCATCCAGGGTGGATTCTTCACTCACGTCCTGGGCACCTAGGGGTTCCTCCATGTGGCAGGTCTCTCCGGTGTGTTGCCTAGATTTCTTACACAGTGGCTCAGAACTCTGAGAGGCAGTTAGTGGAAGCTACCACCCTTCAGCAAGTCTCAAAGTCCCAGGACATCACTTCCACTCTATGCTACTGGTCAAAGCCAATCACAGGATAAGGTCATTTTCAAAAGATTTTTAAAGGAGGAAAATGAAGGTTTTAGCTCAGATTAGAGAGCTGGATAAAACATCTCTTCCACCTCTACAACAAGACAAAAGCAGGAAAACTACATACTAATGACATTTTGGGAGCCCTTCCAAGAACTAAGGTCACTGGATAAAACATTACTTGAAATCTGGAGAGAGATATGCACCTACAGGGAGGAATAAAATTTGAGTGTTGCTTACCTTGGACAGACACCACCAAACACCAGCTATGTTGGTGAGAGTATTCAGCTAGCAACTTTTAATGAGTTGCTAAAAGCCAAGTAAGGGCTTGAAGGAAAGTATGAAGCCCCTGGAGGCTGCAGACCTAGAGGGGATTACATCCTCTTGCAGGTTTTTCCTCTAAGAACTCTACCAGGTGCTCGCAGGGAAGACCAGGGAGAATCTTGAGAAAACTTCCCTGAAGTTCTGGTTTGGGCAGGGCACAGCAGCCACTGCCATAGCTCTGCCCAGATCTATCTCCTCTGTCTCCCTTATGGAACAAACTCTTGATCCATAGGGGAAAGGGCAACAAAAACTGTAGCATGAGGGTACTGGTGGAAACCTACTGTAACGGGCATAGGGAAACAAGAAAAGAAAAGTTCGCCCTAGTGAAGGGAAGAAATATGTGCTAGGCCCAGCTTTACATCTGAAGACGATGCAGGAACACTTGTAAAGAGCATTCTCCCGAGGTTCATATTGCCTGCCTAAGACTGAGACTTAAGCAGAACATCAGAAAACAGACACCCCACCCCCACCACCATCACTCTAACAAGTGTTAAGTACAAATAACAGTGGAATGTACAGTGGGAATCCAGTACAAAGGGAAGAACCCAGGGCCACACGGGAGCAGGTGTTGAGAAAACCCATCGGCAACTAACCCATACCATAAACACAAGATATCAATAGAGGAATTTGAAGCTCTAGTGCACTGAGGGTAATCATAGCAACAACAAACTTCAAACCCAGTCCAGCTTCTGACTAGACTAACACAAAACTCTGTTCTAAAAGCCTTACAGAAGGAGAGGCAACCTCATTTCCAAACTTTAAAAATTATTTACTTCAATATCTAATATACAACATGGCCAGATTTCAACAACAACAAAAAACCCACATAAGGTATGCAAAAAAAGCAAGGGAAAATAAAAGTGTGAAAAGATACAGCAGTTATCAGAACCAGTCTCAGATATGACACGGTTGTTGGAACTATGAGACAGAGAACTTAGAATAACTATGATTGATGTATTAAAGGCTCTAATGGAAAGGAAATATATAAGACAGGCAATTTCAGCAGAGAGATGGAAACTATAAGATAGAATCAAATGGAACTGCTAGACATCAAAACCACAATAACAGAGATGAAGAATGACTTTGATGGGCTCATCAGTAGACTTGACATAGCCAAGAAAAGAATCAGTGAACTTAAAGATAGGTCAACAGAAATCACTCAACTTGGAAAATGAAGAGAAAAAAAAAAAGCGAAACACTAAACAGAGCATCCAGTAGTTGTGGGATAATATAAAATGATATAGCATATGCATAATTGGAATCCCAGAGGAGAAGGAACAGAGAATGTTGTAGAAGAAATATTTGAATAAATAAATACTGGAATATTTTCAAAGTTGGCAACAGACATTAAACCATAGATCTAAGAAGCTCAAAGAATACCAAGAAAAATAAACTTTTAAAACAATCCGAAAAACAAAACAACAAACCAAGGCACATCCTGTTTAAATGCTGAAAACTAAAAAGAAAGAGAATATCTTGAGAGGCATCAGAGAAGACCTCTACACAGGAACAAGATAGATAGTAGACTTCTTGTCAGAAACCATGCAAGAAAGATGACAATGGAATGACATCTTTTAAGTGCTGAAGGAAAATCTATATCCAGTGGAAGTAACCTTCAAAAGGGAAAGAAAAATAAAGGCTTCCTCAAACAAAGGGAGAGGAAATAAGCTCCACTTCTTGATTTGAGGAGTGGCATGTGCATATAGGGAGAGAAGAAATTGGTTTGAGGACACCATTGAAGGTAGTTGCAATCATTCACTGCATGCAAAGTAAAGGTTATGCTATTTGGGGAAAGTTCATGTTATCTCCTTAGACCTTTTTTTTTTTTTTTAGTTTATAAAATGCTGATATTGGTCGGCATGATTTCTTAAAATTGCAGTATTTACTTTTTTCATAGTAGTTGTACATTGTTCATTCCTTTATCAATCTGGGAATAAGTTTTTTGTGTGTGTGATATATAAAAAAATAGTCTATTTTAATATATAGTCAATCTAAATAAATGAATATATTTATAATGTATAAATAATACTATGATATAAATATACAATATGTATTTATGATATAAATAATATTTAATAAATAATAAAATAATATACTATAAATAGATGAATATAAGAAATTTTAGAATGGTTGGCTACATGTAGTGGCTATGGCTGATTACAATTAATCTATGGAGACCTAAACATCTACATGTAAGCTGATGTCTGTACATTGATAATAAATGTCAATCAGGAGTCAAACTGATTAACAATGGTCAACAAATATAATTTCAATTTCAGAATTATTTTATCTTTTTTTTTTTTTTTTTTTTTTTTTTCATCTTTTTTTATCTTATGACATACTAAAAGAGAAAGACCCTGGATATTTCAATTCAATTATGACAAATATGTATAGAGTCAATTTCTTTGCTTTTTAAAATGCTAATAAGAATTATTGGAATCAGTTTTAGATTGGGTACTCTTAAAATTATTTTACTGCCACTTACAGGGATATTTCTGATATTATGTAAATTATGATTAAGCTTCTAGATAGCTTGAATCATGCCTAATACATTTGTGTACATTTGTTAAAGAAAGAGAAAATACTCAGTGAAACTTGTTAAACATGGTGAGACAGACTTTATTCAGGACATTGTGATAGGTGTAGATCTGCTACCAATACACTCTGAGAACTTCAGCCCAATGTTTTAATCTGTAAAATGGAGGATTGATAGCTACTCTGTAGGGTTATTGCTAGAATTTTAGAATGAAGCACTTGCCCCAGTGTCTGGAACAGAGGATGTATCCAATAAATGAAAGCTGTTGATACTCTTTTGAATGTTTGATGATGAGGAGGATATCATTGAAAGATTGTTATGCTTTTCTCAACACATTTAATTTGTATCTTCACACATATTGAGCAAATTGAGTAAATAGTTTGACCTCTTTTTTTTTTCAGTATGTGGGCCTCTCACTGTTGTGGCCTCTCCCGTCGTGGAGCACAGGCTCCGGACGCGCAGGCTCAACGGCCATGGCTCACGGATCCAGCCGCTCCACGGCACGTGGGGTCTTCCCGGACCGGGGCCCGAACCCGTGTCCCCTGCATTGGCAGGGGGACTCTTAACCACTGCGCCACCAGGGAAGCCCTAGTTTGACCATTTTGATCCTGATTACATTAATAGGAAAGCTACCTTTTGAGTTGGAAGGGACTATTCCAATTGTGTCTCAAGAGGGATCCCTATTTTGCTAAACGAAAACTGATCAGTCAACCAATGTTTACTGAGTACCTTTGTCCCCAGACAAAATACCAGCATACACACTCACAATTACACATTAACTTTCAAATGGATACAAATTGGCGATTTCGGTTTTCTTCCTTTCTCTTATCATTTTGTCTCTAGACTTGGCCCTTGAGTTTGCAGGTTGTATTCCTTTGCTTTGTGCCCCCTCCCCCATGCTTCAAAGTGCACATCTTGCATCAATTGAGTACCTACAGCAAAAGCGGGCAACAGATGTGTGGGCTGTGCAGTATTTTGGTATTGTAATTTCCTATCACTGAAAAAAAATGAGAAACGTCACCAAGGAGTCCAGGGGGATTTCCTGACTAGCAGTGCCTTTGAAGTTGACGAATATATTTAAGACAGAGGTTTTTAATTGTAAAGAATCTTAATCACGTAGAGAAGTATGCCTTTGAACAGCACATTTACGAGTTCAGGAAGCTCATTTCCATGAAATGATATTCTAATTTTAATGCATTTACTTCTCTTATACTGCATGTGTCTGGCAAGCTACAATTTTGTTTCTTAGTCTTATTTATGACATTCTGCAAATTAGGCTACTTACCTTAAGCTATTCTATATTAATGTTTTTACTCCCAACACCCATTATTTTAGAGATGCAATTTTAGCCTTTAATTGGAGAAAACAATATAAAGTGGCTGAGACTGAGGTTTCCTGGCTTTATTACTCCTGCCATCTCTGCGGGGGGCTATCCTCCACTTGAAATGTCTGGCAATTCCCACTAATGTTAATTCTGGGTATAAACTCATCATTCTGGAGGAAAAGAGACTTTACTTCTAAATTCAACTATCCTAATTCCATTTGCTTGCAGTTTGAATAAACTGAACTCATCTTAAGACGGAGATTTTATCACGCAGAAGCTGAAGCAAGAGGATTGAAAGGCTTGTCATCTGTGTGAGACAGGAAAATGACACTGTTCGGAGCTTATATTAAAAACACATATTGCGGGGCTTCCCTGGTGGTCCAGTGGTTAAGAATTCACCTGCCAATGCAGGGCACATGGGTTCGAGCCCTGGTCCAGGAAGATCCCACACACCATGGAGCAACAAAGCCCATGCACCACAACTACTGAGCCTGCGCTCTAGAGCCCGTGAGCCACAACTACTGAGCTCACGCGCCACAACTACTGAAGCCCGCACACCTAGACCCCGTGCTCCGCAACAAGAGAAGCCAGCACAATGAGAAGCTCACGTACCACAACGCAGCGTAGCCCCGCTCGCTGCAACTAGAGAAAGCTCGCGTGCAGCAACGAAGACCCAATGCAGCCAAAAATACCTAAATAAATTTAGAACAAAACAAAACATGTATTGCCATAAACATTGCATTGTTTATCCCAATTAGAAGGCAAGGTTGTTTGTGTTCACATTCCTAAGTAGTAAATATATCATAACCAGAAGCATACTTTATGTCTTTGGTTATAGTAACGCACGCGCACACACACACACACACACATCATCCAGGACCATTGAAGCCCAAACAAAATGACATTTATTAGGAAACCACACTCTTCTGAATTAATTGCATTTCTGAAATGAAATAAATATTTTTAAGTACAGTTTCTTTACTTAAAACACAACTGCTAATTGCAAATGGTTGTGTTGATATCATCAACCTAACCTGAATAAAGTAGCTATCATATTAGTAAATATATTACTAATAATTATACATATATATGCATATTAATATATCTTTGGCCCCAGGGTCTCTTAAGATTTGGGTTACAAATTTGGTTTCTAGGTTGCTTATTTTATCCAGTTTTTGTCTTTAATAGTGTCAGTATTGCCACTGATATATTTGGTTTCGATGGAAGGAGATCTGCTTTTCTTTTTGTTTTGCGGTACGCGGGCCTCTCACTGTTGTGTCCTCTCCCGTTGCGGAGCACAGGCTCCGGACGCGCAGGCTCAGCGGCCACGGCTCACGGGCCCAGCATGTGGGATCTTCCCGGACCGGGGCACGAACCCGTGTCCCCTGCATCGGCAGACGGACTCTCAACCACTGTGCCACCAGGTAAGCCCGGAGATCTGCTTCTTTTATCTTCTTTTATCTTTTTCACATATGGGGTTAAAACCCCTGGATAACCAATAATAGCTCCTCATCACAGAGGAAGTGTGAGGTAAGGAAAACTCTAGCAGGTAATGCAAGTCAGGTGAAGTGTCTTAAGAAGACCACAGTGGCAGCCTTACCTTTGGGTAAAGGAAAGCTTGCAGAACCAGAGAGGGTGGGAAAACTAGGGGACCTGCTGGAAGCTGGGATTACACAGCACATTACATGAAATTGAGGAAAAGTCAACTGAATGTAACAAAGAACGGGGGTGACGAGAGTATGTGTGGGCTCTGGTGGGTGTGGTTGTTGGATGGTAGAGATTACGGTTATGGTAAAGCTGATATAGAAAGAGGATAAGAGGTATAAGTAAAATGGCAAGTTTTAGTGTCAAGAACATAATTTTTTCCTTAATTAGGAGACTTGTGTGCTAAGCTAGTAGACTTTTAAAAAATAAGAATCATCTGAACTTCCCAAATACACTTTCATCTTTGCTTTAGTGAGAAGCCCACACAAAGGCCTAAAGCAGCTTCATACGCCATCTTCATTTTTTGTGAAAAACAAAAAAGCATATTTTTAAAAATCCCACACTTCATTCATCCAAAATTTTTCTTAGTGTCTAATAAAAAAAGTATTCCCTTTAAAAGGAAGGTTTAAAAATTCTTTTCTTCATACATGTGAGCAATAGCTCCTATGAAAATGAGCTTGCCAAAAACTTCTGATTAAAATTACAGACAACTTTTACATGACATCTAATTTGACTGTATTTTCCTCATTTTTTTTTCAAAAAAAAAAAGCTTGAAAAGAAAGGCAAACTTGTACTAAGTATTAACTTTCTCTCAAAGACATCTCAGAAGGCACTATCAGATATATTCTCTAATGCCTGCAAATGTTTCAAGACCATGTAAATCATATCAAAAATAGTGTTTTTAGCAGATTATTTTGAATTTCAGAAAAGAAATAGAAAGTGAAAAAAAAATTCCTCTATTCATAAAGATTAAGGATTAATGTCGGGGCTTCCTTGGTGGTGCAGTAGTTAAGAATCCGCCTGCCAATGCAGGGGACATGGGCTCGAGCCCTGATCCAGGAGGATCCCACATGCCGCGGAGCAACTAAGCCCGTGTGTCACAACTACTGAGCCTGTGCTCTAGAGCCTGTGAGCCACAGCTACTGAGCCCACGTGCCACAACTACTGAAGCCTGCGCACCTAGAGCCCATGCTCCGCAACAAGAGAAGCCACCGCAATAAGAAGCCTGCACACCGCAACGAAGAGTAGCCCCCGCTCGCCGCAACTAGAGAAAGCCCATGCGCAGCAACGAAGACCCAACACAGCCAAAAATAAATTAATTAAATAAATTAAAAAAAAAGAAATTGTAAAAAAAGGAGTAACGTCAACATTAATACATAAGCATCTTGCTTGTGACAACAGTTAAGGCATATTTTGATATTAAGGCACTATATGAACATTTTACTTAAAAATAGGGCAATTTTTGATTGCAAAGTCTGTGATACCAGCTGCGTGTCCTACAATTCAGCTCAATTCTGACACTACCTACTGGAGCTAGTTTCAGATCCCACAGGTTAAGGGCTCAGTCCTACAAAACTGAATTGTTGACTTGGAAATTAAGAAACACACTTCTAAATAATTGTTGGATCAAAGAAGAAGTCAAAATTGAAGTTACAAACTGTTAAGTAAGCAGTGTAAAGAAGTGTTAAAATTATCAAGATGCATTTAAAAAAACTGTACAGAGGAAGATATAAAGCCTTAAATGGCTTCATAATTAAAGAAAAATTACTGATTATACAGGTTTTTAGTACCTAGAAAATTAGAAAAACAGCAGCAAGGAAAATGAGAAGAAAACAGGAAAAAGAAATTAATAAAGATAAGAGGCAAAAATAATTAAAGAGAAAAAAATTATAAAGACCAAAAATCCCCAAAGTTAGTGGTAGGCACAGACCAATAAAACAGAAAACCCCTTCATAAACCTGGTTAAGAAGAACAGGACACAGAGCAAATATATAAAATATTAGAAATAAAGATGACATAACACTGATGTGGAATAAAAATATGATATTATTGCATACAATTACATGACAACAAATTGAAAAACTAGGAAGAAATAAAAGATTACTGAGCAAAATGTGAAGTACCAAAATTTTTACAAGAGAAGAAAGAAAATATAAATAGAAGTTGCAATTTAGGTTAATCTCTACTGTTGAAAAAATACCAGGAGTAGTTGGATGGTTTTATAACTAACTTCTAGCTCACCTTTACTTTTCATTTTTTTAAACACCTTTATTGGAGTATAATTTCTTTACAATGGTGTGTTAGTTTCTGCTGTATAGCAAAGTGAATCAGCTGTATTTATACATATATCCCCATATCCCCTCCCTCTTGCATCTCCCTCCCACCCTCCCTATCCCATCCCTCTAGGTGGTCACAAAGCACTGAGCTGATCTCCCTGTGCTATGCGGCTGCTTCCCAGTAGCTATCTATTTTACATTTGTTAGTGTATATATGTCCACGCCACTCTCTCACTTCGTCCCAGCTTACCCTTCCGCCTCCCATGTCCTCAAGTCCATTTTCTACATCTGTGTCTTCATTCCTGACCTGCCCCTAAGTTCTTCAGAACCATTTTTTTTTTTAGATTCCATATATATGTATTAGCATACGGTATTTGTTTTTCTCTTTCTGACTTACTTCACTCGGTATGACAGTCTCTAGGTCCATCCACCTCACTACAAATAACTCAGTTTTGTTTCTTTTTATGGCTGAGTAATATTCCATTGTATGCATGTGCCATATCTTCTTTATCCATTCATCTGTCGATGGACACCTAGGTTGCTTCCATGCCCTGGCTATTGTAAATAGAGCTGCAATGAACGTTGTGGTACATGTCTTTTTTTGAATTATGGTTTTCTCAGGGTATATGCCAAGTACTGGGATTGCTGGGTCATATGGTAGTTCTATTTTTAGTTTTTTAAGGAATCTCCATACTGTTTTCCATAGTGGCTATATCAATTTATATTCCCACCAACAGTGCAAGAGGGTTCCCTTTTCTCCACACCCTCTCCAGCATTTACTGTTTGTAGATTTTTTGATGATGGCCATTCTGACTGGTGTGAGGTGATATCTCATTGTAGTTTTGACTTGCATTTCTCTGATGATTAGTAATGTTGAGCATCTTTTCAGGTGTTTGTACGTCTTCTTTGGAGAAATGTCTATTTAGGTGTTCCACCCATTTTTGGATTGGGTTGTTTGTTTTTTTGATATTGAGCTGCACAAGTTGCTTGTATATTTTGGAGATTAATCCTTTGTCAGTTGCTTCATTTGCAAATATTTTCTCCCATTCTGGGGGTTGTCTTGTTTACTGTTTCCTTTGCTGTGCAAAAGCTTTTAAGTTTCATTAGGTCCCATTTTTTTGTTTGTTTGTTTTTATTTCCATTTCTCTGCGATGTGGGTCAAAAAGGATCTTGCTGTGATTGATGTCATAGAGTGTTCTGTCTGTGTTTTCCTCTAAGAGTTTTATATAGCTCACCTTTATAAACATCATTTCATAGAAGATGCAATCTATTATATACAGAATCATTAAACAACAAGATCCTACTGTGTAGCACAGGGAACTATATTCAATATCCTGTGATAAACTATAATGGAAAAGAAATTAATAAGAATATATATATATATCTGAATCACTTTGCTGTGCAGGAGAAATGAACACAATGTTGTAAATCAACTATACGTCAATAAAATAAAATTTTAAGTACAGAATCATTAAACAACAAGGTCCTACTGTGTAGCACAGGGAACTATATTCAATATCCTGTGATAAACTATAATGGAAAAGAAATTAATAAGAATATATATATATATCTGAATCACTTTGCTGTGCAGGAGAAATGAACACAATGTTGTAAATCAACTATACGTCAATAAAATAAAATTTTAAAAATCCCCAGATCCTTTCAATGTTATTTAAACTATTGCAGACCCTGGATTTTTTGAGTTGTCTCCTCACTTATGTAAAAAATGCAGCCTAGCTATTACGCTTGTTAAAGAGAACACAAAAAGAGAATTGCTCATCCAGTGCCCTTATGACTATGGATGCAAATTCCTATAACATTAAATAATACCAAGTAGAGTGGATTACGTTGGCACCGTATTTTAAAGAAGAAAAGATGACTTGAACACATACTAGTGTGTGAGGCAAGAATGTAAGAGATGAGAGAAACCTGCCCTAAATCTGCACTGTTGCCAGTTGTTTATGGGGAGCATTTCCCTCCTCTTTTCCTTTTTCACTCCCCTCCCACATCCTTGGACTCTTACAGTCCACATGTGAACCTGAGCTGGTTTCTGAGCTGTTTTGCACATTGGCTGAAGCCACACCTAAGAAGCTGGAACATACACAGCCTCCTAGGGCTTAGCCATTGTTCAAGTGAGAAAATTCCTCTGGCAGCTGTTGAGGGAACGCATGAAAGTTAGGGAATGAGATCCCGGAGGTGAAGAGCCCCTCTTCAGAGACCACAGGGTGTCACAAGCAAAGCGGGCTCCCAGATCGTTCTGGGTGACAGAGGTGGCCAGTGTCCAGGAGCTCAGAAGACTTCCTAAAACCCTGGCTCCTCCACAGTGCACCAAGGTTTCTCTCCTTTCTCGCTGATTCTGCAGTCAGAATATCGTGTGTTGTATAACCCATCGCCAAGTATCATCTTTTTAAAAGTCTGTAGATTTTTCCGTCTAGTACACACCAGTTTTCATAACTTCCCCTTCAGAACTGGCTTTCTGTTATGCCACATCTCTGTGTTTGTATACTTAGTTAAGTGTATATTCACATGTCTGTTAATCAAGGTATGAAGACACTACAAGTCCTTTCTTTTTGGATATCATCAACCTTTTTATTTAAATGCTCTACTGGCAGCTTTGTTATATCAAATGTGAAACTTCTAGTTAAATGTGAAACTTCTAGTTAAAGGTGGTTCAAGATAGTGGCATGAGGAGGTTTTCCCTTAATCTCTTCAAACTCTCCCCTGTACCCCCACCATTAGGTAGTTAGAGAAAACGCCTACTGCCATGAAGAGAATGAAAGAGAGACATGAACAGGAGAAAAATTTCAACAAACTTCTGAAAGATAAAAAGAGAACGGAAGTTTTCTGACGAGGGAAAGAGATTGAGGCTTTGGCAGAGCAGAGTCAGTGGCGGTAAAGGCGTCGGGACTGAGGACAGTGGCTTAATTGAGAAGCCTGTCTGCAGAGCAACGTAATGCTTTCTTCCTGCCAAGTCCATTTCTTTGCTTTCCTTATCTGTGTTCTCATAGCTCAGTGTAGCAATCAAGCATCAATCTCAGTCTAAAAATACCTAAGGATTCTTCTCTAATCAGATATAAGTATCTACACAGGAGGAATTAGAACTTTTGGTGTCAGCCCCCCAGAGTGAAGTTCTCCCATTTTGGCCACTGGAACCTCCACAGCTAAAGACCTGCTACCTGCCTGTTCCCTTTGAAGGCTTCATTTCATTTAGACAAGTCCTGAACACATCCATAAACTTTCCAGTCAGTGCTCCTATTAGTGAGAGAGACCAAGTAAGAAGACAGACCCACATACAACCACAGAGGAAGCGCACCCCTGCTACAGGCAGAAATTATTCCATTCTCCTGTCTTAAATAGAATGAATATCCAAGACCGTCAACATCATGAAAGGACCGGCTAAAAGGCAGGGCAAGGTAAAGAAAGAATAAGATTAAAAAAACCAAAAACCAAAAACAAAACCCCAAAAACCTGTCTCTAGAAGAAACAAAGAAACTTTAGAGAAAGATTTGAGAAGGTAGTACCCTCAGTGTAGAGGAATAGAATGCTAGGTGAAAAGAACAATCAGGGAACAAATTAGAACACTTATTACATGTATAATCATATGCCAAATGAAAAATCTAAAGAAGGATTAGAATATAAAGGAAGTCTCTTACAACATAGAGAACAAAACGAGAGTGAACGAAACAAAGAGACAACAATAACAAAAACAAAACAAAGAGACTGAATACTTGAGATAGATAAGATATACAGAGAATAATTCTAAGAAAGCCAACTCACCTGATAGGAATTCCAGAAAAATAGGGAAACAATTACCAAGCGGAAGGAATTTTAAAGAAATAATGCAAAAAACTGTCCCAGAGATCAGAAGAGACTACTTTTCTGCTTGAGTCTATCAAGTTCCTCCCAAATAACTGAAAGAAGACCCACCTGTAAACATGGTCCTGAATTTTTTTTGTCAGAACACAAAAGAAAGAGAAGATTCCTAAAAACTTCCAGATAGATAAAATAGGTCCTCTGCAGAGGATAGAGAGTCAAATAACATGGAGCTTTCAATCACCAACAGAAATGGTAGGAGAAGAAGGAGCAATGCATTCAAAATTCTAATGGGCAATAATTCTAAACCTAGCGTTCTTACACAAACTCTCCATTAAGCAGCATGGCAAAACAGATACATTTTAGGCACACCAGGACTCAGGAAACTTATATCCCATGCACCCTTTCTAAGGAAGTCATTTCAGATATAATTCAGCAAAATGAGTGTAGATATGAAGTGTTGTCACTTGAATTGTGGGCCTGTCCCCCAGTTTTGTAGTTCTATCCCCCAGTACCTATGAATGTGACCTTATTAGGAAATAAGGTCTTTGCAGTGACCAAGTTAAGATGAGGTCATTAGGGTGGACTCTAATCCTATTATTACTGTGTCCTTCTAAAATAGGAAAATTTGAACACAGAGACAGACAGGCATAGAGGGAAGATGATGTGAAGACACAAGGAGAACACTATCTACAAGCTAAGGAATGTCTAAGTATGCTTGATGATAGGTGAGAGGCATGAACAGACTTTCATGCCTTTGTGACTTTCATGACTTTCATGACTTGCCCTCACAAATCTCAGAAGGAGCCAACCTTGCCAACACCTTGGTCTTGGACTCCCAGCCTCCAGAACTATAAGATATTAATACCTTGTTATGGCAGCCCTAGAAAACTAATATACCGAGACAAAAGATTTTTGATAGACACGATGGTGGAATTCACGTGGAGGCCTTGGAATAAGTATTCTAGAATGACAGTTTTCAAGCAGGTCCTTAAACAACCAGTCCATATTGGGAATGAAATCAGAGGGCTCCAAGAAGAATGAAGAACAGAACAGAAACAAAACAAAATAACAGATAGCACCCAAGGGGGCTAGATAATATTAGTGACTTGTGAAGAAAGAGTATATTTCTTCTTTTCACAAAAAGTTAGGATCTCCACCAAAAATGGAAAACAAATCAAAAAACTAACAGACTGTGTAACAAAATCATGGCAGACATGAAGGAAACCAAGAAATATCATGAGTGTCTTTCAGCAGTTGATGGTGTTATGAAACAGAAATCATTGAACCTAGAAGTGGTCCCTGGAGTGTCATGAGGGTTATGAATTTGGACCTACAGAAAATGAAGTGTAATTTTATCACACTCCTTGTTTCTGCAGTGAGGATTATTAAAGTAGTCATATAATATATGCTCTGTTTCTTGATTTTAAGCTTCTTGAAAGAGACTTAAGTGTGGTCACAGAACATAAGATAAATGTTATCAATCCTAACAATACAAAACTAACGATACTGCTCAACAGGTAGAAGGTGGAAGGTGGTGAGAAGGAGAAAGAAGGGCAGAACTGTTAATAGTCTCATAATATAGTGGGTAGTCAAGAGACATTGCCTACATTTTCTAAAATAAGAACGAGTAATTTAATTGTATTATTTATTTGTGCAAAAGTTATCAAAAATAACTAAAATTATAACTATCAAAAATGGATCAAATTGATAAAGAACATCTGTGGAAAGCCTACAGCTAACATCATACTTAATGATGAGCAACTAGATGTTTCCTCACTAAAATCAGGAATAAGACGAGAATATCGGCTATCACCACTACTATTCTACACTGTATTGGAAGTCTTAGCTAATGCAACAAGACAAGAGAAAGAAATAAAAGACATACAGACTAGGAAAGAAGAAATAAAACTCTGTTCACAGACGACATGATTGTTTATATAGAAATCCCAAAACAATAACAACAAAAACTCCTGGAACTAATAAGTGATTACAGCAAGATGGCAGGTTACTAGGTTAATATATAAAAGTCAATTTCTTTCTGCTATACCACAAATGAATGATTGGAATTTGAAATAAAGAACACAAGACCATGTACATTAGCAACAAACAAACAAAGTAAAAGGTGTAAATGTAACAAAGTACCTATAATATCTATGTGAGAAAAAATTTAAAAATCTGATGAAAGAAATCAATGAAGATCTAAATAAATAGGGAGATATTCCATGTATACGGGTAGAAACACTCAATACTGTTAAGATGTCAGTTCTTCTCAACTTGATCTATAAATTCAACATAATTCCAGTCAAAATCTCAGCAAGATAATTTGTGGGTATTGAAAACCGATTCTAAAGTGGATCTGGAGAGATAAAAACCCAGAATAGCGAACTCAATATTGAAGGAGAAGAACAAAGTTGGAGAACTGATATAATGCCTGACATTAAGGCTTAGTATAAATCTAGAGTAATCAGTACAGCGTGGTCTGGTGAAAGAATAGACAAATAGATCAAGGTAACAGAATAAAGAGTTCAGAAATAGAGCAGCACAAATATAATCAGCTGATATTTGAAAAAGGAGCAAAGACAGTTTAATGGAGAAAGGACAATGTGTTAAACAAATTGCACTGGAACACCTGGACATCTACATGCAGAAAAAAAAAAAAATCTAGACACAGACCTTTCACTTTTCACACAGATTAACCCATGGATCATAGACCTAAAAGTAAAATGAAAAACTATATAAACCTCTGAGAAGATAACATAGGAACAATCTAGGTGACTTTAGGTTTGGTGATGATAAATACAAAAATGTTTAGATACAACACCAAAAGTATGATCCATGAAAGAAAAAGTTGACAAGTTGCACTTTATTAAGGTTAAAACCTTCTGCTCTGCAAAAGGACCACGTCAAGAGGTTCAGAAGACAAGCCACAGACTGGGAGAAAATACTTACAAAAGACACATCTGATGAGGAACTACTATAGAAAATATACAAAGAACTCAAAACTCTATGCCATGCATACTCTTATGATTCGGTAATCACATTCCTTCGTATTTACCCAAATGAGTTGAAAACTTATGTCCACACGAAAACCTGCATGTGAATGTTTGTAGCAGCTTTATTTATAATTGTAAAAACGTGGAAGCATCCAAGATGTCCTTCCACAGGTAAATGGATAAAAAGACTGGTATATCCAGACAACGAAATTTTATTCAGTGACAAAATGGAATGAGCCATCAAGCCACGAAAAGACGTGGAGGAACCTTAAATGCATATTCTGAGTTAAAGAAGGCAATCTGAAAAGACTACGTACTGTATCATTTCAACTATATGACATTATGTAAAAGGTAAAATTATGGAGACAGGTACAAGATCAGTGATTACCAGGGTCTTTTGGGGAGGGAAGGAGGGGGATGAACAGGTAGAGTACGGGGGATTTTTAGGGTGGTGAAACTATTCTGTATGATACTGTAATGGTGGATATAATGTCATACGTTTATTAAAACTTACAGAATGTGCAGCACAGGAATGAACCTTAAAGTAAACCATGGACTTTCATTAATAATAAAATATACATATTGGCTAATTAGCTGTAACAAATGTGTCACACTAATGCAAAATGTTAACAATAGGGGAAACTGGTGGGGGGGGGTTGGGTAGAGTATAAGAGGATTCATGGGAATTCTCGGTACATTCCGCTTAATTTTCTTATAAACTTAAAACCACTTTAAAATATTAAAAGCCCAATAATTTTTAAAAATAGTTACAAAAAGCTATTTCACAATGTTCTATTTTTATATTTATGTGGGTCCAGAAGTATTCCAGCAAAAATGAAATTCTTCTCCACCACTAAGAGTAGCCTAATACATTCTATATGAGTTTTCAGTTAACTGGCTTTCCTGCTTTGGTAGTTATCACATATTTCTTTCCCTGCTTTCTGTGATTGGTTTGGGAAGAGTATTAGATGGATTTGATTATGTGGTTGGGACATTTCAGGTGAGATGAATGACACTTGTTCTTTGAAAATACAAAAAAATAAATTTAATATTTGTAGTTTTTTCTTATCCTCCAAAGGCTCACAATCTGTAGTGAGGCTCCTTTACATACAGAAAATTTTTCTCTGAGGAATTAAAAGTGTATCTATGTTGGCTTCTCCTATTGAAGAAAAGTTACAGGAGAAACAAAAAGCCGAGTCAGACTTGTCTTTGTTTAGAAATAGAATGATTAAGCTCTGGGAGACCAACAGAGTTTCAATGCATTATATTCCTCCATTCAATAATTCATATATTCAATCAGCAAATTCATTTAACTACACTTACTTGCCAGATTTTGAAGAGGCTCTGGGGCTACACTGGTGACATGGTCTTATTCTTCAAGACACTGTGGTCTGGTACAGAATTCCATTAATTGATCTGTCAGTTTTGATAAAGTCTAATCAGTGACGTGATAGAGAGGAAGAGGTGTGCTCTGGAGCTTGGCAGTGTAAGAATACTGAAAGTAATCTAGTGTGGCTTGGGTGCATTTTGTAAAGGCGGGTGTGGCAGGGAAATGAAGCCAGAGAGGCTGAGCCCTAAATGACATTTGCCTTTATCCAAATTTGAAGCAGGATCAGACCCCTCTTCAGTTCCAAGAAAAACTCTCTTGACCTCTTCTGTTATTCCTGATGACCATGGAAGCAGTTCCTCAAGGGCTTAGACCAACCTCATACAGGAACACTCTAGGACTGCCTCACCCTTCTTGTTTCCTGACTCGAATCTTCTCTGTGAAAACCTCTAGGCACTCATGCATGGGCAGCCGGGAAGTACAGGGACCAGTCAATGCCCAGTGGGGCAATCCTTGACTAACTGGGAATAAGCTCTGATGAATAAATGCTTCCCTCTTTCTCCCCTCAGGTGGACAGTTCTGAGATGTATTTCACAAGCCTTCACAGTAGGTCCTGTAGGATAGAACATCCGGTTTCCCACAGGGATGGACAAGTCTATTATGCCTCCCTGTGTTGGTTTTCCCTCCTTCTCTCTTCTTTCCACTCACTTGTGCTCCCTAGGAATACATTGCCATATATATTATTTTTATATTAGCTTTTGTCTCACTCTCTGCCTTCTGAGGAAACCAGGTTAAGACAAGCAGGGAATGATATATTTTAGGTATTGTGTCTACACACACACACACACACACACCCTAGTGATAACCCGGGAGAACATAGTAGAGAGTGTTAATATAGGAGATAAGGCAACCAAGTAGAAGACTGACGTAGTGATATGGGTGAGATATGAGAGTGGCTTGAACTTGGGTAGTGACAGTGGCGATGAAGAGAAGTGGGAAGATTTGAGAGAAGTTTTAGAGATAGAATAGCAGCTAATAAGATTTAGGGGGTAAGATAGAAGAGTCAAGAATGATTCCTAGGTAATTGTTGGTACCCTTTATTGAGTTAGAGTGTAGAGAAGAGAGAACAGGGTTGGTGGGAGAAATAATGATTTCTATTTTAGACATGTTCTGTTTTAGATTTTTATGGTATAGTCAAGAGGAAATAGCCCTGGTGGTTGATAATGAGCTTCTGAAACCCAGGAGAGAGAACTGAGGTGGAGGAAAAGATGTAACTGTCATGAGCGTGCAAATAGCCTTTTGAAGCCATGAGCCAGGGAAAGTGAGTATGAAGACGACCTAGGATCAAACTCTAAAGAACACCAACTTTTAGAAATGGGCCAAGAAAGAGAACTTGGCAAGGAAAGGAGAGAGGGATAAAAGAAAAACTAGAACAATGGTATCAGAGAAGGCAAAGAGAGAGAGAGCTTTCCTAGGATGAGAGATAGTCAATGCGATGCTACAGGAAGGTCAAATAAGACAAGAAATGAAAAACACCCACTGGAATTAGAAACATAAAGACATTGGTGATGTTTTCTAGATCAGTTTCACTGCGGGAATGGGAAAGTAGTCATGTTAAAGGGGTTTGAGAAAAGACTGCGACATAAAGAAATAGGACAACATGTTAGTTTTTTATTGCTATGGTAACAGATTACCATAAACCTAGTGGCTTAAAACTAAACAAAATGATTATCTTATAGTTCTGTGGGTTATGTGAGCAATATGCATCTTACTGGGTTAAAATCAAGGTCTCAACAGGACTGTGTTCCTTGTGGCGGGCTCCAGAGATTCAGCTTCTTTGAGTTTTTCAGCTTCTAGTGGCTGCCCACATTCCTTGGCTTGTGGCCCCCTTTCTTCATCTTCAAAATCAGCAGTGTTTCAACTCTCTGACCATTCTTCCTTAATCACATCTCCCTCTGTGTTCAACCCTGGAAAGAGTCTCTGCTTTTAAGGATTCAAGTGATTAGACTGTGCCTGCCTGGATAATCCAGGAGACTCTCTCCATCGCAAGGTCCTTTGCTTAATCATATCTGCATGAGATTACCTTTCGCTATGTAAAGTAGCATATTCATAATTTTGTGGATTAGAACATGGGTATTTTGAGGGGGGCATTATTCTGCCTACCACAGGCAATGAGTAGAACTCTTTAGAAATTTTTATAGGGAGCAGGGAAATAGGGTGTGCTTGAGGTATGTAAGGTTGGGGAGGATTTTTAAAGGAAGTGACAGGAACGGAAGCAGGCAGATGGTACACTCCAAGGATGACATCCTTCCGAGACCAGTCACAGTCAAAAACTGGCTGTTTGTTTTACTGGGTTACCTGTAGGTTAAGTTTCTGTCATGGGAAAGTGATTATGCATTACATGTTAGATTATGGCCATGAGGATGATTTGGGGTTAATCAAGATAGTATTGAGGGGCTTCCCCGGTGGCGCAGTGGTTGAGAGTCCGCCTGCGGATGCAGGGGACGCGGGTTCGTGCCCCAGTCCGGTAAGATCCCACATGCCGCGCAGCGGCTGGGCCCCTGAGCCATGGCCGCTGAGCCTGCGCGTCCGGAGCCTGTGCTCTGCAACGGGAGAGGCCACAGCAGTGAGAGGCCCGCGTACCGCAAAAAAAAAAAACCAAAAAACAAAAAAAAGATAGTATTGAAATGAACTTTAAGAACTTTAGAGTCTTGCTAAAGTAATCCTAGCCAAACATTTATTTAGTTTGCTATGCCATAAACGTTGTTTCTAAAATTAAAATATGGCTTATGAAAACTGTATTTTGTCCTTTTAGGCAATACATATTCTAAAATCTTTTATTGAATGATAGAATTCATTACATGCTCCAGTATACCCTGTACTTCTGATGACTAAATTACCACCCAAATTAAGTGGAAGTAACTGAGGGATTAAGCATGAAGTATAAACTAAATTAAGAAATATTTTTAGACTTCTTGTCCAGGACTCTTAATTGTACATTATTATAGCTCTAATGTGTCCATGATATTTTTTATGCTAGTGTAATCTATAGTCTATCAGAAGCCAGAGTAGACAAGGAAATGCCAGAATCAATTTTACTTGTAAACAAAGAACAGTCTGATGTGTAGAGTTCTCAGTTTAACAAGATTGCCAGGATATCAATCAATCTTTCCATTTTTTTTCAGTGTTGCTATCTTTTAATGAACTTCAGCATCAAATTTGACCTATTACTTTACCTGGGCCAACACTAGTATTGAAAGGGCAAGGAGGCTAAAATGACCTCTATCTGAAATATGACCCTCTTCCTGCAAAGAGATGGCCTTAGATTTTCTTTTAGTGCAGGAGTTGTCCTGCTCTGGGCCTGACCAAAGGAGAGCTACTGTGTACTGTGCTTTGGCTCTTTGAACCGTATGATAATAGATTCTAACCATACCACTGCATGCATATGAAATAAATTTAATGGCAGAGCTAGTTTACTACTCAGCCTTTTTTCTAGCATTTCCTTTTTATGGGATGCTTCAACCTCATTAGTATTTCAGGAAAAAACTGGACCCTGTCCATCATTTTGGTTGTTGCTTTCCTTTTCCTGGCAGACGGAGCCTAAAGTTTCAATAGAGGAAGCAGGGAGGGATACAACGCATTCAGAGTTTATGAAAGATCTTACTTACCATCAAAGTGAAGGTTTCCAGATACTCCCACTCTGTTTTCTTATGATCTTAAGTCTTTGATGAGGAATTAAGGACTGCAGCCAGGGCTACAGAAGACAGGGAGAGGTGTGTGGCAGAAGGCACTACACAGTGTCCTGAAGCTGTTCATTAATTATAAATGATGCTGCAGACTGAGCAGAAACTATTAATATCTTAATAATTTCTACGTGAGCACTTCTGAGAGAAATCTGAATCTGTACACTTAAATGAATATTTTCCTGCTAGCTTCCATTGCCTTTTTTTTTTTTTTGTGAAGCATTCTCTAGTGGGTTGTGTAGACACTTTTTTTTTGATGGAAGAAAATTGCATAAACAGTTCTTCAACTTGGGACAGTTGGTAAGAGAGAAATATTATTTTATCTAGAAGAACTCCTGATGGAAAACATGATTTATTTACTTAACTTTTTACGTTAGAGAAGGCTGCAGACTAGGGGGGAGGAAATGTATTCATTCCTTGCTGCCTGTAGTACATGGTGAAAAGGTTCAGTCCTGTCTCATTTTCCCCTTCATTACTGGGTGTGTGTTTCCTAAGTCTGCTGTTGGTTTCTTTTGTTTACTGTTTACTAGGTGCTGTGAGGTCTGCTCTTTAATGTGCCTCATCCTGTTCTTCTGCCACAGGGTGTGAAGACATTTACTGATTTGTCCTCTGCTCATGCTACCTCTAAACAGCCATGCGCAAAAGAAAGAGGAAAATTGCATCTTGTCCGTCAGCTCCTCACACATCATTCAAAAACTGTGCCCTTAATATATAATATAATGAAATATAATATATTTCATTACAGAGAGGTATAGCGATTCATCACAAACCATGCCCAGAAAAGACATCATCCGGAAACCTGATAATTATTTTGATGTGAATAACGGGGAAAGCATCTTAATTTTTTTGTCGTGTTAATGCTTCTAACTATCGGCACAAATGAACATGCCACTTTCTGCCTCATAACCTCACTCTTCCATTTATTTAAATGTCACTAGGGTGAACTTTCCTACTTAAACTTGTTCTAAGTAGGAAAAAATGACTCTGAAAGATATACATGGTTAGTATCAAGACAAAGATATATATGGATTGTTTTGCTTGCTTGTTAAATTAATTGGGAATATTCAGTGCTCATTAGGTCCTGGCTCTGTTTCCAAGTCAGAAAAGGCAATCAACAGAAACATTAAAATCAGGACACGCTCTGTGTTACCATTTTCAAATCCTAAGACTCTACATCTATATCTACATCTATGTATTTGTATCTATACCTGCATCTATATATCTTTTGATGAGCGTTCAGTAGCAGCTTTGTCTTTTCAATTAGTGACACTGTCTTAAATCCTAGCAGCTCAGAAACAAAACCGGCGCAAATATTCTTGCCTCTGGTTGAATTTACATTCTATCTTGATGTTGAAAACAAGTTACAGACATGCAAAACCTCTCCCTCCAAAACAGCACTGTGCAAGGATGATGCTTATTGTATCTGGAGTTTATTGTATGGGCCAGGCTGTCCCTTTCCCATAGTGTCTTCATTTATTATGCTAATTGACTTTCCAAGTGCAGGCAGGAGGGTATCCGCCTTGTGAAATATTCTCAGCTGGCGGGGGTGGGGTGCGTGTGTGGGGGGGTTAAAAGCAAACCTGTTTTGTGCCTGAATAAAACCAAAAATCAGTGTGCTTCTTTTCAAAGACGGGAGGGTCAATACCATGGTTGTTTTTGTTCCCATGAGTTATGTAACCGTGGAGATTTGTTTCTTTGCTTTCGGGATTTGTACAGAACACATGAAAGCTAAACAATAGGCGGGAGTCACAGGAGCAACCCTCGAGCTGTGTCTTGGAGTCTGTCCTCCTAGGTTTGGGAATCTCCAAGTCCATCTCCAGCGCTGCCTGTGCGTGTGCATGTGTGTGCGTGTGCGTGTGTGTGTTTAGTTAGCTGGCACGCAACACACTTCCCCAGGGTTGTGCTTCCTTTTTCCTGAGATTTGGCGAAGGGCAAAGGGTCGGAGTCACATGGATACAAAGCACTTGATTAACGTCCAAGTCACCGCTGGGGCTGCCGGAGCCGCCTCCCCTCCAGCCCCGGCAGTGCAAGGCCAGAGCCGCGGGGCGCGGTGCGCAGGTCCCGGGCGGGAGCCCCATCCCCCGGGAGGGAGTGGCCTCGGCACAGCCCCCAGTCTCCCGCGCCCGATTCCCGGCGGGCGCCCCCTCCTCCGCCCCCGCCCCGGCCTCTACCCGGCGCGTAAAGTCGCCCGGCCCACCTCAGACCC
>NW_020172626.1:384911-541437 GCF_003031525.2 Neophocaena asiaeorientalis asiaeorientalis
GCGGGGACGGCCGCGCCGAGAGCGCCCGGGACCTGGAGAAGCAGCTCCGCCTGCGCGTGTGCGTGCTCAGCGAGCTGCAGAAGACCGAGCGCGACTACGTTGGCACGCTGGAGTTCCTGGTGTCGGTGAGGGGCTCTCGGCGACACGGGGCGCGGGCGGCTCGCGCGGCATTGTTAGCTCGGGGACCGGGGACCCGTCCGGGCATCGCGGGCACCCGAATCCGCGCGCCGACGCTGGGTCGCCGGGGGCGGGGGTCGTTTTTAATGGCTGGAGACGCGCCGAGTGGCCGGGGCGAAAAGTTAGCTCGCGTGGGAGAAGGCTGTGTTTCAGGGAATCCCTGCTGCCCCGTCTCTCCTCACTCTTCTCTACCCCCCTCCCTGGTCTGCTCGAGTGCGTTGTATAATTTTTTTATTTTTATTTTTTCCCTTGTCTTCCTTCCCGGGGATTTTGTTTGAAGACTCTGGCAGGGTGGTTAAAGTCTGTCTGCTACATCCAGGTACCTAGAAGTAAAAAAAATATATCCTGTTTCTTCTGGAACTTGAGTTCATAATTCAGATTACATGGCAGTGAAGTCCCTTTAGTTATAATAATCTTTGGAGCATAGGATTCTGGTGAGGGGTACGGAGGGCAGCGGGGCTATGATGTCCAGCAGCTGTTGGATATGAAAGCCACGTGTAGTGCTCACCGCATCCTCGTCCTACTGTCTGCTCCCTCCACCTCAACCCCGGGGTTTAAATCTGCTGTTTAAATCCCCCGCCCCCGTGGGTTCAGCTCCCGGGTCCCGTGTTCACACTGAGCCCAGGAAAGCGGCAGAATAAAACAACCATCCAGCAACTTCAAGCTTTCGTAGAACTCGCATGAACTTTGTTTCAGAGTTTCAGCTTGACTCACTGGAAGTCTGCATTGAAAATGTTTCATTCATGTGAGGGCCAGGAGGGGCAAAACTGAGTGAAGGAAACTTCTTAGACGTCACTCAAAAGTTGAATTTTTTTCTGTTCGCCGCTGCAAAGACAGAATCTGAGGGTTGGTTCCTCTCTGTCCAGATGCGCGGGAGAGCATCATTCAGAGACTGAGGACCTTTAGCCTTTGCTAAAATCTCCCTCAAATCTTCTGACTTCCTCTTTCCACCACCCTATTCCATACCCCCTTGGTCTGAAGGGGAATGTCTCAAAGGCCAGACTTCCTGCTCAGCTTTGTAAAAGAGGTAAGCTGTCTGCTGAAACTCATGAAATTCCCTCCTTGGCTCAGGCAAGAAGGAAAGAACACCGTCTCAAGTGATGTGAGATGCACAGGTTGGCTTCTGGTTGACGTCTCAGATTAAAATCAATATACTTGAGCCCCCAGGGGCCACATTCTTTGGAAAGGTATGGGTGTTTGAGAATATACTGGTAATTGGTGATAAATAGAATTGTACACTTCCATGCAGCAATGTCAAAAAAGCATATTTTAAGGAAATTTGACTTTTCATAGCTTCAGATTTGGCTTTCATGAAACTTTGTTGGTGACCAAGTCCTTTGGCTTTTGAAGAATCTTGGTGACTCTTCAGGTTGCATTAGTTACTCCTTTCAGGAGGTGTATGAAAAAATACTGAGCAAAAAAAGTCCTAAATTACGGAAATAGACAGCTAATCTAACCTACCTTAAAAACCAATTTGTTGATCTTTATTTAAAACATCAGTTTTTCCTCTGATCTTAATATCTGATTATTAAAATTGATAATGTAATTCTGTATAGAGTTAAGTCAAAAATTATAGGAGGTATAAAATAAATTGCATTTTACTCTTTACAAGAAGATCATTTTATGATTTCATTCTTATCTCATTCAGAAATTATGGACTCTTCCACTTTTCCTTTTCTTTATTTGCTATTTTTTGTGTACACATTCACACACACACAAACACTAATTGGCCTGAAAGTCTTCCGAAACAAGGGTTAACCCTGACTTCCTTTTAGTCTTATAAACATTCAGAGTCTAAGATCTACTTATAATACATTATATCTTTTTTGGGGTATTATTTATAGCAACATTTCATTCTCACCTATTTTATGTGGTTACCTTCAGTGGATAGAGTCAATGTAGTTTTAATTTTATCCTGAACTGATATGCACCAAGAGCTTTAAAAATATTCAAACCCTTTTGCCTGGTAATTCCTTTCCTAGGAATCCATCCTAAGGGAATGGTCAGAAATGCAGACAAACAAAAGAAGTTATTTTAAAAAAAAAATACCTGTAGTATTAAATAAGTGCAGTGGTAAATTTGCTGCAAAAATTGGATAATGAATTCCTAAGTCAAATTTAAATATTTGTTAGATTAGTCATTGTTTTTGATTTCTGCCAGTGCTTCAAGTCGTCAGTATGGGTGAAGGTAATTCTCATCTTTATTACAGAGATGAAAAAAAATATTTTTGGTTTTACCAAGAACATATTTTTACTTACAGGCCCATAAAGAAGCAAACAATTTGTATTATGGCTCTTGATTAAATGATCATATGGCCTGAGGGGAAAACTTTTTTTTTAATAAGATGCTTTCTCTTCTCATTTCCAACCTTTGGCCTTTTAAAGAGAGAGCACCTCCCTGCTCATCCCCCGACCCTCAGATAGTCCGTGAACATTGCCTTTTTCCTCCCCCAGATGTATCAATATGTATGATCTATATGCACCTTCTCTCTAGTCACCACCCAGGCACACACTTCTAGATTGAACAAGGCTCTGACCTTGAAGCTGCTGTCATTTAGAGTGGCGCACTTTTCCCATGTGCCAGGATTTCTCAGGCCTCTTGTGCGGTATGCAGGATCTTAATTCTCCAACCAGGGATCAAATCCGTGTCCCCTGCATTGGAAGCTTGGAGTCTTAACCACTGGACCTCCAGGGAAGTCCCTCAGGCCTCTTCTTCTGCTCCTCTGTGGCACTTAGCAACCTGCTGGATTCCTACTGGCATTTCAAGGCTCTTCATCTCCTTCAGTAGAACTTTCATGATCCCGTCCTCCCTCCCGCCCAGGCTGGAGTGCTCACTGCTTGGTACCCACTCTTCCCTGTAGTCACTGCTTCCATGGCACCAAAGCAGGCGTAGGCAGGATTTGTCTACTTTTGTCTCATTCTTCTAGAATGGAAGCTTCTTGAGGACAGGGCCACATTTTACTCGTCTGTGTTTCCCTGGACTTTTGTGTAGTCCTTGTGACACTGTAAGTACTCAAGAAATGCTTACTGAATGAAGGAATGGAGGAATCAGTGAATTCATCCATCTTCTAAACCTCCCACCCATTTTTAAGGACAGTTCCTCAATGATCCATAAATTTCTGATTTTGTTTTTTTTCCATTGGGTCTGTATAGATAGTGGAAGTTACTTAAGTTTCATTCAGGCACATATGTATTATGTAATAAGAAGCTTTAAATTAAACATGTAGTACCTGCATAGAGCCTGTGCTCCGCAACAAGAGAAGCCACCGCAGTGAGAAGCCCACGTACCGCAACGAAGAGTAGCCCCCGCTCGCTGCAACTAGAGAAAAGCCCGCACGCAGCAGCGAAGACCCAGTGCAGCCAAAAATGAATAAATAAAATAAATAAATTTATTAAAAAGGAAGAGAAACATTTAAATCTGGCATCTAGGTATTAAAGGCTTTGTAACACACTATTATTTCAGTTCATTGTAGTCTAAATTTTCATTTGGGACCATGGACGTTATCTGGATTCATTATTTTTAGGTTGTAGATAAAATGGTAGAGAGTGATGGAATTTGTTTGAGTTTATGTTCTTGTTTTGCTTGGGAAATGAAATCATTAGAGTACTCGAAAACATTTTTTTTCAAAAAAATGATTTTATGGACCTAATTTCCAGTATTTGATGTCCAGAGTCTGGACAGTCGTAGGTGGTAACTGGTTTTCTGGAGAAAAGACCAACCAGGGCCGATTTCAAGGATGCATCTTATACAGTCACACAGGGCTACCCACTCTGAAGGACCTCGAGCTTAGTTTGATGCTCTGCCATCACTGTCTTGAAATTCTTGCTAATTTTATCTTTGAACTTGGGCTTTGCAAGTGAAGTCCAGTGGGACAACAGGGTGTGAGCAGAGCAGATACACAAAAGAAAAAAAACCAGCTTTACACCTTAGTACCTTTAATAGCACTTTTTGTCTTGCCTTTTGAATAAAAGGTCTCACGTTTGAATTTTGCACCAGGCCTGGAAAATTGTGTAGACACATTTCACTGTGGCAAGTGGCGTTGAGGCAGGGTGATCGTATCATTTTTGTTTAAACTGGGACACTTCTGAGGGTGCAAGGGTGTGCTATTAATAATTACACAGGGAAACAGATGTAAACTGGGATTGTTCCTGGCAAATCAGAAAGCATGGTTATTCCCCGCTATGGGCATATTAAGACAAAAATTTTGAGCTATGTGTCTTGTAAGCAAAAAATTTAGAAATTTGTTAGCTGTCTGAGCTTTGACCTCAGATACCCCAGAATCTTGAGTCCTGTCTCTAATTGCTATACAGAGCCACGGATGTTGGCCATGCCGAGTGTCTGATTTTTGTCTCTATTATATTCTCCTCTGCCCTTTTTCTGTGTCTCTGAGTCTCTGCTTCTTCTCTGTGTGTTTCCCTTTGGTCAGTTTGGCCCTTCCCATGGTAATCTTGGCTTCAAGACAGTGACAGCAGGTTGCATTCTGTGTGACGACAGCCAGAGTTAGTACGGTGCTTTACAGTGTACACTGAGCAACTGCGTATTTCTTATCTGACTTGGCTTCATGTATGTGCATCTCTTAGCTCTTTCAGATGGTACCCCTGAGAGCTTCTGGATTCTGGGGTTTGGCTTCAGGGGTCCTCACAAAAGGTCGGAGGAGCTGAACTGTGTGGCTTCAGGCTCTCCACCCTGGCATCTCCTAGCACAGCCCCACCTTCTGATTTGTGTTATTGTTAAAACAGTTAGAAAAACCCCTCCTCTGTTTGGTAAACTCTGAGAGAACAGGGATGCATTTACTTCCTCTGTACGCCTTTCTTGGCCTCATCACGGTGCTTTGTAAATAGCAGGTGCTCAAGAAAACAAACGGACAAATAAAGCAGGAGCAAACAAAGGGGTTTGAATGAATCCAAAAACAGCTTCTGTCAGTCGTGATCCGGACGTTTCTAGGGAAAGATAAATAGATTCAACACATTATGCTTAGGCTTATGTTATGGGTTGATCTGTATCCCCCTCAAAGTCATACATTGCAGTGCGAACCTTCAGTCTCCAAATAAGCACAATGCCGTGTGGGAGGTGAAATGATAGAGTAATAAGCAAAGTGTCAGGGAGGCATCAAGGGACGCCCTCAGCCTGGGGTCGAGGGAAGTTTGGGGAAGAGGTGATAATAGAGCTGGCTCCTGAGGGATGAGGAGGAATGTGCCAGACTTGGAAGAGAATGATCCATCCTGAGAGAGTAACCGCGTTGAGGGTGACCATGGTATGGCAGCCCGGGGGTGCTGGCATGCCCTGACATGCTCCAGATGCTGAAACATTCTTCATTAATGGGGATAAACACTTCTGTATGCTTTTTGGTTCTTGGTAGGAGATAAGGTAAGTTCAGGCCAGTTTGAGAAGAGTTCCATTCTTAAGAATTCTGACTTCAACCAAAGCCAATGGGAAATCAGTTGTGAGGGGACACTTGCTCTCTTATTAATGATAAACAAGTCTGAGGGCTTCCTTGGTGGCGCAGTGGTTGAGAATCCGCTTGCCGATGCAGGGGACACGGGTTCGAGCCCTGGTCTGGGAAGATCCCACATGCCGCGGGGCAACCAAGCCCGTGCACCACAACTACTGAGCCTGCGCTCTAGAGCCGCGAGCTGCAACTACTGAGCCCGCAAGCCACAACTCCTGAAGCCCGCGTGCCTAGAGCCCACGCTCAACAAGAGAAGCCACTGCAATGAAAAGCCCGCGCACCGCAACGAAGAGTCGCCCCCGCTCTCTGCAACCAGAGAGGAGCCTACTTGCAGCAACAAAGACCCAATGCAGCCAAAAAATAAAAAAAATAAGTAATAATAATAAACAAGTCTGAGACCTCCAAGGTTGGCACTGGGAAGGGGGTCTCTCATGGGAAGAAGTTGCCAGGCCAAGATTCCCTGAATCTGTGTCTTTGCGTTTGGCCTTGGGATTCCCTCTGCTCGTTCTCTATTTCCGCCACCTCCCTGGCCCTCAGCCTACACTGCCTATTTGGTCGTCCACATGCACATCTTAATCTGGGACAGGTTATAACCTTCAAAAAGTTGTTACTGTTTACTAAAGGGGAGCACAGACCAGTAATCCCGGAAACGACACAAAACACAAACATCGTCTAGTTGTGTAACACAGATTTCTGCTCCTAGCAAAGTGATCTTGCTCTCAGGGTCTGCCGACCCTGCCCTGTTTTTATCCTAAGCCTTAAGACAGCTCCTGTTTGATCCCCCTGACTGGGCACTGCTCCTGGGCTGACTTGACTGGGTTCTGTTTTTCTAGTCGTTAGCCTGAATGTGTATTCATGAGGGTGGTGTCAGGAAGCAGCCCTTAAGATGCCTTGACTCTTGTAGTAAACATACTGTGAATTAAGTGGGGCTCTTGGCATAATTCTGATGTTTGGAGTGTTAATCGTGGCTAGAACTGACTCTCTGTACAGAGAGATGTGTCTTTAGTCTTAAGGTTTCATCTGCATATTTATACTGTGTTATAATTTGATGACATTAAAATGAGTAGTCTTTATTGAGATTAGTTATGTTTCTTGGCAAGAGAATTCCGTCAGCAGGGTTGAGGAGCAAAAGTTGAAGTCTGGTTACCCATTAGGAGTTTCTGCCGTTTCACTGGTCCGGGTAAGAACTGTGGAATGTTTGATCTAAGGTAGAAACGATGATGAAGATAAAGAACTAAACCCAAAGAAAATGCAGACAACATCAAACCAAACCACAAAACGTCAAACACCCAACAGCCACAAGACATTTCTTGGGTAGCACCTTTAGCATTTACGTTCACTCGGAAGTGGAGGTTTAGGTAGAATGGAGAACATTAGGGTGGCCTCTAGTTTGAAGGTAGGATGGGGTGTGTCATTCATTCAGAAATGGAGTGCAAGGGACAGAACAGTGTGGAGAGGAGGAGAAGAGTGAATTTGGTTTTCAACTTGCTGAGCCACAAATTCTGCTGTGATTTTTGAAGATAATAATTTGGAACTTAGGCAAGAGTTTAGAGATCTACAAAGTATTGATAGCTAATCATATATATTGAAGCCATCAGGTAGATGAGATGGCACAAGGGGAGCAATTCAGGGAAGAAAACATGCTAGCCAAGAGTAGGATGTAGGGAGCTGATATTTAAAGTCTAGGGAAAGAGGAGAGTGCCCTGGTGACTTGAACTGAGCTGTCAAAGGTTGAAGCAAAGAACCAGGAGAGAGTGATCTCCTGAAGGCCACGGAAGGATCTGGTTGCCAGAGGAAAGGTTTCTTTCAACTCTCAGAGTTTTACAGAAGTAGGTACTGTGAAGACTGAAGAGGCCACTGGATTTGGCAATTAGAACATCATTAGGGTTTTGGCTTCAGGAGCATGTGTGAGCAGAAGCCTAAGAATGAGCTGGAAGACATGACATGAGTGGAAGCTGAGGAGATGAAGACGAATGGAAAAGCTATTCAAGGAGGTTGGTGATAAATGCAAGGGGAGAAATAGGTTATTAACATAAAGGGATAATTTTTGTCTAGGGATGTTTGAGGGAGATGAGTATAGCCAAGGAGAAGGAGACGATAGATAAAAACAGGGAACTAAAGCAGCTGTAGCAGAGCCTTGTGGAAGTCAGATGAATCTTCTGGTAAATCAAGAGTCCCCGTGGCACTGGGAGGCAAGGAAGGCACTTGGTATGTTCCGTGGTATGCCAAGGAACATACCCACAGCAAAACGTCATGACAGAGTCTAAGAACAAGCAAGCTGTGTCTCGTATATTTTTAAAATTCCGCTGCTTCTTTAGTCTGGAGCTTTCGGAGACTGCTGGGGTGGCCTTTGCATCTCCCTGTGACAGCTCACCAGCAGTTCTCTCTCCTGCATTGGGACAGTGGGGTGAAGAGCACGGTATAGAGCACGGGTTTAGGTTAGGGGGCCTGATGACCCAGGATTGAAGGCTTGGCACTGAAATTTACAAACAGTGTAGCTTTGGGCACCTCACCTAGCCTCTTTATGCCTCCTTGCATATTTGGAAAACACATTCGATAGTATCTCACAGGGCTGGCCTAAAATTAAATCAGCTTCTGTAGGTGAACTGTGAAGTGTGAAATGTGACTTTTTAAAATGCAACATACAAATTTAGAAGTCAGAAGAGGGAAGTAAGTTCCCCTGATTTATTATTACCTCTGTTATGACTAGGTTCAAATCTTGGAAATAATGACATAATCGTTTTTTAAAATCATGACACAAATTGTGTAAAATTTATGCATTACATTTAATGCACATAGCAAGCATCGTGCACACTTTTTTTTTTTTTTTTTTTTTTTTTTTTTTTCATTTGCCGTACGCGGGCCTCTCACTGTCGTGGCCTCTCCCGTTGCGGAGCACAGGCTCCGGACGTGCAGGCTCAGCGGCCATGGCTCACGGGCCCAGCCGCTCCGCGGCATGTGGGATCTTCCCGGACCGGGGCACGAACCCGTGTCCCCTGCATCGGCAGGCAGACTCCCAACCACTGCGCCACCAGGGAAGCCCCTGTGCACACTTTTAAACAAGAAACACTGGTTTATCTGACAACATTTTAGTCTGATTACAGTTTTTCTTAGTACTTGTCTTTTGAGTGTTCTTTTACTCCATACCTGGCATTATATTTTAATACCAAATAAGACTGTTATGCTTGAGTTTTGGGTATAACCTATTTGACCTAAAAATAGTTCTTGTTTTTATTAATTCTTTAAAAATCTTATTTATAATATTTACTTTTCATAGCAGATGCATTTTTATTATTCTCAACTTAGTAAATGTTTCTTTGCTTGAAAGTGTGGTTGGGTCACTTTTCCAATGGTTTTGAGTGAAATCATTCAAATCTTGACACATCTAATAAAAACATTTTTTTCCTAATTTTTTCCCCATTCTCATGAACTGTTGCATTTGATCCATGAGTTCAGTGATTGTGATTTTAAGAAAATTGATACGTTGAGGTTCTGATATTTAAACACTTCTGATCAGTATAGATGATTTCAGACTTTGAATCTGTGAATACTTTGTTTTTTAATTCTAGCCTTGCCGTATAGCTAAGTATAGTGTACAAAAAAGGACCTATCTCATTGGAGAATATCTGAGCCCAAGGACATTATGTTCTGTCATTAATGCTAAATGCATATTTTCCATGAAAAGGCAAGCCCTTCATTTGAAAAGGTTAAATGGTATAATACTTAAGAAATGACTCCAGCTGGTTAAATTTAGAATACTGATATGAAACTATTTTCTGAGTTTATAGGAAAAATCTAGCAATATAGAATATGAATGGGTAAGCATTTTTATTCAGTTTAAAGCCTCATTTCTCTGAGAAGGTCAGATGAGGGTTGATATCTATGTTTGACTTTGCTTTGCCACTTTTGTGAGTTTAATTATCTATTTAACTTGTCTTCTTGCCAGGAGGAGAGGCTTTATAGATGGTGACACATTTTCAGTGGTTATGCAAGAAACATTGATGTTTTCCTTCAGTGCCTTATAATGCCTCCACTTAGCCTTAGTTTCTTGCTCCCTTGGATTCTCGTTTTTTTCTTATTTGAGACTATTGCCCCAAAGAAAGAAATCTTAGGATTCCAAAAATGACATCTCACATTCCAAAGTTTTATTTCTGTCAGTAACACTAGGGGAAGAGCTATGGAAAGACATTATTTTCACCTAAACGTTAGTCCCACACCCACACATTCCAAGATTATTTTAATAGCTCATTATTTTCCCAGAGGTGAAATTATGAGTAAAGGGGACTTCCATTTTATATACTGTATATCTATGTCATGTTTGACTACTTTGTATAACTTTAATATATATAGAAATATTTTTTATTTATATATTTTACATTTCACACATTTTCTGGAATATTCTAGATACGCCTTTATCTCAATTTTTCTTGTCCCTCTTAATAATGAGATCTCTGGCAGAGACTTCTAATTACCTCCAATATCCGTTATTTTTTTCTTCTGTAGTAATAAAAGTTTTAGCATGATTTTCCATCTTAAGGCTACATTTCCCAGCCTTGCTTGCAGTTAAGTATGGGCATGTGTCCTGGTTCTGGTTCTGGACAGCGGATTGTGAGCAGAAGCAGCATGGGTAACTTCTAAGGTATTCTTTTATAACAAAAGACTATGCACTCTCCCCCTTCTCCCTGGCTGGTATGAGGTGTTGATGGCAGGTGATGGGGCAGCCATTTTGGACCATGAAATAGAAGTCACATGTTGAGGATGACAGAGGAACAAAAAAGGAGTCGTTTCTTTATTAAAGAAATCTAACCTGTAGCGTATCAAAAATGGGCCTATAAGATAAATCAGTATTTATTGTATCTAACTCTGTCCTAGTCATTTTTTTGAAACTTCACATTTTGCTTCCAAATTCTTATTGATTTATGCAAATTATTAACAAATTGGCAAACTTTAATATATTTTTTTGCCTTTGTCTTGTCAAACAGAGTAATCCTAATATTTAAAATTTATTTGTAGTTTTTCTTTAATGAATCTTCTCTAGCTCAGCAATGATTTCCCAGGATTATGCTAAAACTCTGCTCTCTTCTTTTCTACTGGTATATTTTAGTTTTTTTCTTTAGAAAAAGAACAGTTTTTTTTTTTAAGGCTGTACTTATAATTCTTTTTCCGGAAGGCCAGAATTTTTGTGTTTATTATATATATTTATAAGGATGTTTGTTCAGCTGCTTTCTCTGAGGCCAAACAACAGTAGTTTAAACAACACAGAAGGATGATTTGTGCGTATGGAAGTGGTATGTAATCAACATGCCTTTCTTGCATCCTCTCTTGGCGCTCTGGTTATTTAATTTTTCAATACTGTTGCCCAACAGTGTCCAGGGGAGTGAGCAGCTCAGCTCCATCAAGTCATTCAGAGACCTCTCTGGTCCTTCTATCTTATTGCTCCACTGTCCCCTAGGACCGACTAAATCAGAGTCTGTAGGACAGAGAGCCAGTATCCATGTGGTTGAAGTTGGCTTGCCAGAACCGCTTTCATGTTCCAGCCCCAGAGGGACTGATGGTGGGAGACACATTCCACACGTCACTTGCACTGTCATCCCCTTGGCCAGAACATGACACGGCTGAATCAGCTGCAAGGGAGGCCGGGAAATGTAGTGTCTAGTTGGGCAGCCATGTGTACAGCTGAGATGTGGGGAGTTTTATACTAAAATTAAGAAGTGGAGAATTCATACTGAGAGACGAAGAGTAGTCTCTGCCACCTTTTCGGAGTCAGTGATACTTTAGGCTTATTCCTCAGAAAATCACTTGTATTAATTCTTGGATTCCTTTACTGTAAGAACATATTGTACTAAAATACCATTTGGATTATTTTACCTTAAAACGATATATTCTTGCCCATATAGAAGTCCGTTTCATATCTTATATATGTATCTCTTTACATATGTTTGTAAGGGTTCCCTAAAGGTTCCCCCCCCTTCCCCCATTGGCTTTGACTACAGGAAGAATTTGAGAGATTTGGAGATTTTGTGTGATTTAAAAATTTTTTGGAAGTCTCCCCCTGACAAAAAAGAAGTCCCAGGATAATCTGGAAATCATTATTCTGTGTTTGTTTCGTGTCAGGCACTGCATATTCCTGTGTAACTCACAACTCCCTTCAAGGCTTATATCCTTGTAACTCACACCTGAGGACACCCTGATGAGCTCCTAAGTGGGAGAGTGGGGATTCTGAGCAGATCCATTGTGTTGCTGGTGATTCGCTGGCCTGGGCATTTCTAGATGGTGGGAGCAGTGTGATTAATCAGGACTAGGAAAACCAAGACAGGTGTTGGGACCGGGACACAGAGCTTGTTGACTCCGGAGGTACACAGAGGCTAAAAGACAGGAAGGAACAGTAGTTCGTTTCAGGCAAACCTTCAAGAGCAAGCCAGCAGCAGAAGCTCACTGTCAACCCAAGACAGGGGTCAGAGCCGGGCAAGCACTCAGGAGCCAGAGATTACCCACAAGTCAGGAGTTTCCCTCACAGAAGTGAGGAAGTGCAATGACCTTCAAAAAATAGACAGCTCTAGCTCTGGCATTGGTAACGTACATTATTACTGAGACTAGTTTCAGTTTAATTGAATTCCTTTTGGGTCAGTCGGGATCTCTATGTGCTTATTTACTTAGTACTTCACAGCAGGTTTGAAGCAGTTAAATATAAATAGCGTTAAATATAGCTCATGTTTTATTCCATATATGATTAAATCATAAAATATTTGAGACAAGTGTCAATTTAACACACGCACACACACCCCTTCTAGTCTCCAAAATGTATGTACTGCTTGGCATTCAATGGATATTGTATAGATCACATTGGTAGAAAGCATTAATGTAATTTAAATACAAATGAAGTGAATCCCCAGAGTTAAATGATCATTATTCCTGGAGTGTTTTGTTTGCCAAGCCTACTTCTTTTGATGGGTTGGATGAGGGAAGGTAACTGGCCTTCAGGTAGTCACAGAATGAAGTTTGATAGATAGGCCCTGTTATTTAGATAGGGGCATTTTCCTTAGTTTCTACCAAGGACAATTAGTACAACCGTATAATTGTATAATCTTAGAGTCCAAAAGGGAATCATGCTATGGATGGATGAGTATAGTTTTCTACTGAAATATGAGAAGTTGACATTTCTCCTGTACATTTTTCAGTGAGCTAGTAATCCTCACATATAAATTGTACCTTCTCTGTATGGTGAAATTTTTTTGAGAGTAGCAAATATTCTTTGGGATTTACTTCCCTTTTTTTTAGCTTGTACTTAAGGGTGACCTAGTTATAAGGAACGTGATCAGTTGGACTGTCAGAAAATTTGAGAGTTAGGTTGATACTTGAATGGATTCTTAATTTTAAACATACACATTTCTATAGTTGAGGATTTAGGTCAGATTCAACTTTCGTGGCATTAGGAAAATATAAGCAAATGTTAGGAGAGATCCAGATAGTCAGCCAGGATGTTTGAATAAATTTTTTAAAAAGGAAAATCTGCTAACAAGATTTAAAGAAAAAAATAGCTTTATTCTATTGTATTATATATCCTCCCTACAAATTATTTTCCAGTCTGCCAGACTTCAAATTCAATTCTATGATATTATAGTATTTTCTTTAGTATTTAATGTCTAAGTGAAATTTGCAGTAATTTTTTAATAAATACAGAACTAAAAAAGTCTATTAAAAAGTACCACAGGAAATAGTATGGAGGTTTCTCAAAAAACTAAAAATGGAACTACTGTATGACCCAGAAATTCCACTCCTGGGTATATATCCAAAAAAAACCCCAAAACTAATTTGAAAAGATTCACACACCCCAATGTTCATAGCAGCATTATCGACAATTGCCGAGATACGGAAGCAACCTAAGTGTCCATCAACAGATGAATGGATAAAGAAGAGGTGGTATATATATTCAGTGGAATATTACTCGGCCATAAAAAATAATTAAATTTTGCCATTTCCAGCAACATGGATGGACTTGGAGGGCATTATGCTAAGTGAAATAAGTCAGACAGAGAAAGACAAATACTGTATGATATCACTTACATGTGGAATCTAAAAATACAACAAACTGGTGAATATAACAAAAAGGAAGCAGACTCACAGATATAGAGAACAAATTATTGGTTACCAGTGGGGAGAGGGAAGGGGGGGAGGAGCAATAAAGGGGTAGGGGTGTAAGAGGTATAAACTATTAGGTATAATATAAGCTACAAGGATATATTGTACAGCATAGGGAATATAGCCTGTATTTTATAATAACTGTAAATGGAGTATAACTGTTAAAAACTGTAAATCACTGTACTGTACACCAGTCACTTACATAATGTTGTATAGCACCGCGCTTCAATAAATGACATTCAGAATATTCTAAAAAAAAAAAGGAACAACAGAGGATGGAATCAGTGATTTTTTTTATTTGTTTACAAAACCAACTTGTTTAATTTGCGAAAAACCTTATTTTCAGCATAGTATAGCTTATGTGTCAGGTCAATTTAAACAATAGCTCTAATATGATAAGCCTTATGGTTTATCCTCTCCAATAATTGTTTTAAAAAACATAGAGTTTAGACATTTTGATTCTTAATGTTCCAGGGACTATTTATTGAGCACCTACTGTGTACCAATCACTGTTCTTGGTTCAGGGGATATATCAATGACAAGAATTAAAAATTCCTAATTTCATGGGGCTCCCAATCAATCCAGGAGATACAAGAGAAATGAGTAAAATGTGTAATATATTAGTTACTCTAAATGGCAAGGAGTGTGAATGAAGCAGATGGGGAATAAAAATCTGTGTGTCTTTGGATATTTTATATAGGATGAAAATGCAGGAATCCACTACTTTCATATTTCTTTCTGTAAGTCTAAAAGTATTTATTTATTTTTTTAACATCTTTATTGGAGTATAATTGCTTTACAATGTTGTGTTAGTTTCTGCTTTATAACAAAGTGAATCAGCTATACATATACATATATCCCCATATCTCCTCCCTCTTGCGTCTCCCTCCCCACCCTCCCTATCCCACCCCTCTAGGTGGTCACAAAGCACAGAGCTGATCTCCCTGTGCTATGCGGCTGCTTCCCACTAGCTATCTGTTTTACATTTGGTAGTGTCTATAACTCCATGCCACTTTCTAACTTCGTCCCAGCTTGTCCTCAAGTCCATTCACTAAGTCTGTGTATTTATTCCTGTCCTGCCCCTAGGTTTTTCAGAACCATCTTTTTTTTTTTTTTTTTAGATTCCATATATATGTGTTAGCATCCAGTATTTGTTTTTCTCTTTCTGACTTACTTCACTCTGTATGACAGACTCTAGGTCCATCCACCTCACTACAGTCCCTCAGTTTTGTTTCTTTTTATGGTTGAGTAATATTCCATTGTATATATGTGCCACATCTTCTTTATCCATTCAACTGTCGATGGACACTTAGGTTGCTTCCATGTCCTGGCTATTCTAAATAGAGCTGCAATGAACATTGAGGTACATGACTCTTTTTCAGTTATGGTTTTGTCAGGGTGTATACCCAGTAGTGGGATTGCTGGGTCGTATGGTAGTTCTATTTTTAGTTTTTTAAGGAACCTCCATACTGTTCTCCATAGTGGCTGTATCAATTTACATTCCCACCAACAGTGCAAGAGGGTTCCCTTTTCTCCACACCCTCTCCAGCATTTATTGTTTATAGATTTTTTGATGATGGCCATTCTGACTGGTGTGAGGTGATACCTCACTGTAGTTTTGATTTGCATTTCTGTAGTGATTAGTGATGTTGAGCATTCTTCCATGTGTTTGTTGGCAATCTGTTTCTTCTTTGGAGAAATGTCTGTTTAGGTCTTCTGCCCATTTTTGGATTGGGTTGTTTGTTTTTTTGATATTGAGTTGCATGAGCTGCTTTTAAATTCTGGAGGTTAATCTTTTGTCAGTTGCTTCATTTGCAAATATTTTCTCCCATTCTGAGGGTTATCTTTTCATCTTGTTTATGTTTCTGTTGCTATGCAAAAGGTTTTAAGTTTCATTAGGTCCCATTTGTTTATTTTTGTTTTTATTTCCATTTCTCTAAGAGGTGGGTCAGAAAGGATCTTGCTGTGATTTATATTTTAGAGGGTTCTGCCTATGTTTTCCACTAGGAGTTTGATAGTGTCTGGCCTTACATTTAGGTCTTTAATCCATTTTGAGTTTATTTCTGTGTATGGTGTAAGGGAGTGTTCTGATTTCATTCATTTACATGTAACTGTCCAGTTTTCCCAACAGCACTCATTGAAGAGGCTGTTTTTTCTCCATTGTATATTCTTGCCTCCTCTATCAAAAATAAGGTGACGAGATGTGCGTGGGTTTATCTCTGGGCTTTCTGCCCTGTTCCATTGATCTATATTTCTGTTTTTGTGCCAGTACCATACTGTCTTGATTCCTGTAGCTTTGTAGTAGAGTCTAAAGTCCGGGAGCCTGATTCCTCCAGCTCCATTTTTCTTTCACAAGATTGCTTTGGTTATTTTGGGTCTTTTGTGTTTCCATGCAAATTGTGAAATTTTTTGTTCTAGTTCTGTGAAAAATGCCATTGGTAGTTTGATAGGGATTGCATTGAATCTGTAGGTTTCTTTGGGTAGTATAGTCATTTTCACAGTGTTGTTTACTCCAATCCAAGAACATGGTATATCTCTCCATCTGTTTGTATCATCTTTAATTTCTTTCATCATTGTCTTATAGTTTTCTGCATACAGGTGTTTTGTCTCCTCAGGTAGGTTTATTCCTAGGTTATTTTTTTCTTTTTGTTGCAGTGGTAAATGGGAGTGTTTCTTTGATTTCAATTTCAGATTTTTCATCATTAGTGTATAGGAATGCAAGAGGTTTCTGTGCATTAATTTTGTATCCTGCTACTTTAACACATTCATTGCTTAGCTGTAGTAGTTTCCTGGTAGCATCTTTAGGATTCTCTGTGTATAGTATCATGTCATCTGCAAACAGTGACAGCTTGACTTCTTCTTTTCCGATATGGATTCCTTTTATTTTTCTTCTCTGATTGCTGTGGCTAAAACTTCCAAAATTATGTTGAATAATAGTGGTGAGAGTGGGCAACCTTGTCTTATTCCTGATCTTAGTGGAAATGGTTTCAGTTTTTCACCATTGAAAAAATATTTCAAAATAACTTTTATATTTTACTGTTAACCTTAATAGGCAATATTCAAGGGCAAAGTGTTAATCAGGTCACTTGTTTTAACTCCTCCATATAATTATAATTTAGTGGTGAAATTCCACCCAGTTATACATTGCTAATAGAGTTAACAGAACAGATTAGCAAAAGCATGGTGACTCGAAGACTTAAGGGTTTAACTGGGTAATTTTTTGCTGTCACCGTTTAGTTCCCTAACTTTAATATAATAAACATTTGTTTTTTGGAGGTGCAAACTCAAAATCTTCTCCCTCGCTCTGTGACGTATCCCTATCGCTGAGGAGCTGACAGAGTGTTTGCCAATAGGTTTTCAGGTCCCGGCAGCTTGGCGTCTGGTGGGAACGGCAGCCGATGTTAGAATACAGCATTGGTGGGAACCTGGTGCTTTGTGCCGTGCTCCCCTGGCAGAGAAGCTTCTGCTGGAAAGGAAGTATCCTTTAGCCCCGAGCGGCTGGAGGCAGGGACGGGGTCTGAGAGGCTGGAGATCTTTAATGCACAGCATGATCTGAAGTCAGTTTTCTAACCCTTACCTTAGATGACCTCAGATGTATTAAAACTGTAGTAGGAAGTCCTTTCCATACATTTTTTTGATAAAAGGTCTTTTCCTGAGAGGGCCTAGGAAGGTAAGGAATGTACCTGGCAACCCTCAACCCTCCTTGTTCCCATGGTGTTGTCTCCCTGGTGGCCTTACAGAAGGACTCCCTTGAGCAGTGCGGACAGCTGGATGCAGATCCTTACTGGCCTATGAAGTGTGATTGGGAACCACTGCCAGAGGCTGGGAGAGTGGGAGGTCACTTGAGGACTGTGGAAAATATTCCTTTTCTCCTCAGCATCCTGGGACCTTGTTTCTTGCCTTGCTGTCAAGAGAGTTGGGAGCTCACATTCTGATCCTGAATTTTTCTTCAGGGTTCATTCTAGAAATGATATTTTTGAATCAGCCTTTTGTGGGGCTTCACTCTTTAGTTCCCTGAAATCCGTAGCTTGAAGGAAGGGAAATAGATTTATTACTATCGTCATGACCAACTTCAGAATAGAAACTGGTGAATAATTATACTCGACTTTACAGACGTGTAACTGGAGGGAAGGGATCGAGCTGGCTGGATTTTTTTGATAAGGTTGTGTGCCTTCCTCTTCCGTTTCTCTTTGGAGACCATTCTATGGCTAATACATCATAAAAGTTAAGAGGAAGTGCAAACACAATGACCACAGAAAGTGTAAACCTTTTCCATTCACTTCTTTGTGACATTTGTGAATTGTCTGCCTAGTAAGGAAAACCCCAAGTTCTTCCTTTCAAAGTAAGGAAAAACTTGGGGTTCTTATCTCTCCTTTATCAGTGGCACTGGTTTTGTGAGTGTGGGGTGATGCTGACAAAACTGGGACTCAGTCCGCCTTAACGGTAACAGCCATTGTAGCAAACCAACCACAAGAGTTAGTACAAAGTATACGCAGCGGGCTTAAAGGCAAGTAGACTTGTCTAATGATGTAATGCAAGATACAGTGCCTGGGAGAGAATCAGATATAGAACGTCACGCTGTAACAATGTTCAGTCCCGTCAGTAGCTCTGCCTTGGGGGCTTTGGGATTTTCTGCCCCTCCCTCTGCTCGGTGTCTCAGTCCTTGTCCGGGCCCTGAGTCCCAGAGTCCCAGGAGGAGGCCGTGAGCGCTGATGGAGCTCATTGCTCAAGAGCACAGCGAACGAATGCCTGCTGTGGGGGTGGTCACTGGGAAGCGAGGCTGGATGTAGAATTTGGTCTAAGATAACATCTGGACAAGCCACAGGGTCATGAAAGGAACTGGGGTCAAGGGTTAACACAGCTGAGGTCTCTGCACTCTGTGACACAGAGCCAAGGAAGCAGCCTCGGGGGATCTCAGCCACCTCTTACACTTGAGAAATGGAGTTCCTGTTGCTTGACCCCTTCCCACGCTGTCTGGTCATCCCCTACCCCTTGCCTTGCAGGATCCTCTGGCACTGAATCACAGGGTAGCTTCCGGTACGGACTTGAGGCTTATGATGACTTCCGAGGGACAGGTGATCCTATAATAATCAAGATGAGGACCAATATTTGTAACCCAAGGAGAAGCAGATTATAACTGCTTTTATTAAACCTATTTCCTTAGGTGATGAGAATAATCATTTGAGCCAGTTGGTTTATAGTTGCTCCCTTGGTTCATTTTCCACCGAGGGAGTTTTATTAATGTTTTACGATTTTTGTGTAATTTAGAAGAATACTTACCAGCCACCAGGACCTTTCTTAATAAATCAAGTCTTGACTAATCTAGAGACTGTGCCCTTAGGAAAAGCTTGAAAACTTTCCTGACGACTTGTTTGAAAGTTGCTGTTTATTTCGGTCAGCAAGTTCAGTTTGCTGCTGTTGTGTAAACATTAGAAGGGTTGTCTTTCAGTTCGCTTATGGTCCCGGGTGGACACAGGTGGGATGGGTGGCTCCAGACGAAACGAACAGAGTTGGAGGACCTTTTGCCCATCATCTGAGCCTGACTCCGTCTTAATGCCCTGTAATTCAAGTTTCTGTAGTTCAATTTCTTCTAATTCCCATCACCTTAAATTCTTCTTCTCCTTGATTGTTTATACTGTTGTGTTATTTGTTTAGAGATTCGGAAAGCTTGGAAAAATAATGAGAGAAATGAGTCACCTCCATTTTGGGAGATACAGAGCAAAGTGGCTTTGTTGATCGACTTGATGGTGTTATGTTTGAGTAGCAGTTGCTGAGGGTGAGGTTAAGATCTGTTTCTTGAAATCCCAGTCTCCAAATTTCATGTAAAACAGTGTAAGACTCAGACACAGTTTGGTCTTCAAACAGCCACCCCCCATCAAAACCAAAAATGAATGAAAAAACCCCAAACCTCAAGCAAAAGCAATTCCTATTCATAGGAAGAAATACTGTCATGATCATCAGCCTTTCAATGACGTGGGATTATCTATCCCAGTAAAAATAACAATACCCCTAATCTGTTTTCAGGCTTCTGTGTCTCTGGTGGAACTAATTTACCAATGAAGGCTGGCATTTTGCTTTGCAGTTCTCAGCCCCACCAACCCCCTCCGGAGATTCGGTTGGGCTGACAGTTTGGGAATATACACCAAAAATACTTGGAGTTAACAGTGCTCACACTAGTAGCTACAAACTCCCATTTTCTTGATCAAGAAGTAACCGTCTTTTGTCTTTAGAGTAAGGGGTATGAAATAAATCAAGAGGAAATTAGTCTTCTCTTCTGAGATGGTGAGCGGTTTGTGCCGTGTGTGAGGCTCACAGCCAGCTGGAGCCTTGCGAGTTAGGACAGAGCGGGGGTGCAGGGCCCTTTTCCTCCACCATGTGCTCACACAGCTGGCCCTATCTGCAGTTACTTAGCGGTTACGTTCTTATACTAATTTACCTAATGCAAACAGATTCTCTTTCATCGATCACTCTAGTAACAGAGCATAAAGGCCTGTGCTTTGGGGGTAGATTACACTTCTGATGGGAATCGTTGGAAAGGCCTCCTCATTCCATGGCTTTGCTTTTGTAGAACAGTGATTAAAATGGTCCCACTGAAGGATTGATGTAGGGGAGTAGTGAGTGATTAAGGTGGCCTGGGGTCAGATGGTGGATGGCCTTGTGTGCAAGAAGAAGTAGATTAGAACTAATTTAGTAGACAGTGAAGAGCTAGGGGAAGATTTTGAGCAAGGGAGTCACAGAATTGAGCCTTGATCAGAGTCATCTGGCGGATTGGCTTTTAGCAGTGGATTGCAGGAATGGCCCTACTGGGGACAGGTGGGACTGGGAGAGTCCAACCCATTACACCCGTCAAATGTTGGAAAGACTAAACCACTGGAGAATATGATGACGGCCTTCCTCCCAACCAGTTTAATTAGAATCTCGGAGTAGGGGGGAGAGAGAGTGGAGAGTCAGTAATTAGTATTTTGAAAAAGCTCCCTACCTGATTCTAATGTGCAGGTAAGGTTGAGAAATACAGGGAAGTGAATAAATGGCATTAGCATACGTTATCAATCAAGATTGAGATAAGTAATGTTTTCCCAATGCCCCTAAAAAGGTGCTCAGTATGGAGTAAGTTGTTGGCTTGCTTCCCTGGAAAGTGACAGAGCTCTGAGATGACAAAGAGGAAAACAGAATGATTTGAGAATTGGAGGGCGTTTGTGGAGTAGTTTAAAAAGCATCACTAGAAAGAAAGACATTATTGAATTGGTCAAAATGATCAGGAATGGGAAGAGTGACCAGTCATGGGCCAGAACAGGCTTTTTCTGCAGTTTAGGGATTTCCTGATTCTCCCCTTCAGCATGGACGCTATTGACAAAAAATTAATCAATAGTCAATCGAAGAAAGAAATGGAAAATTTTATTTGAGCCAAACTGAGGATAATAACCCAGGAGACAGAGCCTCAGAGAGTTCTGAGAACTTCCAAAGAGGTAAGGGGAGAGGTCAGTATATATGTGATTTCGGCAAAGGGGGTACCTGCGGTCGGGCACACACCTTGGTAGAAAGTTGCTGCTACTCACGAGGAGCAGCCATCTCAGTTGATGATTTTAGTGCTTTTCTAAGTATGGGAAGTTGCCCGAAGCCAGGTGCATAGAACATTTCTCTTTAAAACATCCAAGTATCCGAGGGCCTGTTCTGCCAGTTTTTCCACAGCACAGGTGCCTCATCCAGTTCTTCGCCCTGAATTCTTTCCAGCGTGTGCTGTAGGTCAGCAGCTGCAGTGGCTGATGATGTCATTCTCGTAGAGTTGGGTGGTGGGTAACATGCTTTATTTTTTTAATGTTGAGCCTTCTTTTAATTAATTAATTTTTTTATTTTTGGCTGTGTTGGGTCTTGGTCTCTGTGCGAGGGCTTTCTCTAGTTGTGGCAGGCGGGGGCCACTCTTCATCGCGGTGCGCGGGCCTCTCACTGTCGTGGCCTCTCTTGTTGCGGAGCACAGGCTCCAGACGCGCAGGCTCAGTAGTTGTGGCTCACGGGCCTAGTTGCTCCGTGGCATGTGGGATCTTCCCAGACCAGGGCTCGAACGCGTGTCCCCTGCATTAGCAGGCAGATTCTCAACCACTGAGCCACCAGGGAAGCCCAACATGCTTTGTTTCACAATCCCTTCCCTCTCAGTCTTAATTTTGACCAAGGTTTGGGAGGCATTTCTCGACCAGTTTGTCCCATGGTGCTAGGAATGCTCATTCCCAGGTCAGGCGAGGATTTTGTCGATGGGCCACTCAGTGTGCTGTTACTGGACTTGGGCACGTCAGTAGTAGCCAGAAGCCTCTAGACCACCTGTCATACTAGTCTTTTATGGTCCTGGAAATGGTTTCCTCTTGTTGCTTCTTCCCAAATCTAGAGTTACAGTACCACAGTCATTGATCTTATAGGACGATATATTTGGTCAGTTGTTTCACGTTGCCTAATCATCGTTAATTTTATCTGAAACTCAGTCACACGTTTGGTAATGCAAGAAACAAGAATCTTGTAAAATCGGCAGAATATAAGTAACATTAATAAACTCATGAGTAAGTTTTCAAGCTAAGAGCTTCCACTGTCTCACCAGGTCATCTGACCCAGTCTGTTCTGCACCAATCACTGTCTTTAAGGGACATGATATATTGGCATTGTACATAAGATTTCCCAAAGATGTCTGCACGTACAGGGTGAGTGGTGGCTCACCGTGACCCCTCACAGGATTGAGAAATGAATGTCATCTTCTAAGGAGTTCCGTGGCGGATGCCAGAAGGAGAAAAATGGATCTTTATGGTTGCGGGTATTTCCGCCTTTAGGGAGGTCCGGTCAAGGCGTAAAGTAGATGCACGATGAACACCAGAGGGGAGGGAGGAAGCCCAAACAGGCAAAGAAAAATTTTGATTAAATTTTTCTTATCTTGCCTTAAAATATGAATTTTTATTTCATCATTGCTTTACTCTATTTCTCCAGATACATAAAACTTTGAAAAAAGGAATACTTTAAAAAGAAAAAGTACTATGCGGTGGGAGAGTTAAATTGATTAGTTGGTACAATGAGACCTGACCTCTGGTCCTTCTACTACTTACTAGGAAAAGGAGAAAGTAACTGGTGTGTGCCAAACAACTCCCATATGATGGGCATTTATATCCATTATCATTAACCTGCATAAGGGTCCTGTGATGTAGGGATTAACCTCCCAATTTTATGTATGTATGTATGTATGTATGTATGTATGTATGTATGTATGTATGGCTGCACTGGGTCCTCGTTGCTGTGCACGAGCTTTCTCTAGTTGCGGCGAGTGGGGGCTACTCTTCGTTGTGGTGCATGGGCTTCTCATTGCAGTGGCTTCTCTTGTTGTGGAGCACGGGCTGTAGGCACGTGGGCTTCTGTAGTTGTAGCACGGGGGCTCAGTAGTTGCGGCTTGTGGGCTCCAGTGCGCAGGGTCAGCAGCTGTGGCGCATGGGCCCAGCTGCTCCGTGGCACGTGGGATCTTCCCAGACCAGGGCTCGAATTGACGTTCCCTGCACTGGCAGGCGGGCTTTCAACCACTGTGCCACCAGGGAAGCCCAACCTTCCAGTTTTATAGGAAATAAAAGGAGGCTCAAAGAGGGTCGCTAGCTTTCCAGAAAGCACACATCTGCTCTAGCTCCCAAGCCTGTGCTATTTTATCTCCCCTGTGCTGTCTCCGCACAGGGGAGCAACAGTGGAGGTGAACTTTGAGTGCTTCGTGATAAAGGAGATCACAAAGACTAGTATTATTATTGTCATGATTAGTTATTGTAGAGATAATCCAAATGGATGGCTCGTTCTATGTTAAGTGAAGGTAAGTGACAGAGGACAAGATTGTGCAGAAGAAAACAGAGTCCAATGACCGTACCCCGAGAACAGAAAGCAGAGTTAGGCTGAAGACACAAGTCAATTCACATTACTCTCCTCCCATTTTCTTTTGAACTAGTAACCTCACTGGCTTTTATTCTGCCACTCCACCCAAAATGCTTCTCTCCGAGTCACGAGTGATAACCGTGGTGCTAAATCCAGTGGTCAGTTTCTCAGTCCTCATTTTACTTCACCTACTTCCCCTCATTGAGACACTTCCTTCCAGGCTGCTGCGTTCTCCTGACTGTCCTCCTGATTCTGTGCTCCACCCTCTAGGTGTCCTTTGCTGCTTGCTCTAATTTGCCATGATATGTAGCTATTGGAGCTACAGGATATCTTTCCTGGACTCCAGGATTCATTGCTCTGACCTTTTCTCTTTTCTACCTACATTAATTCCCTTGACAGTCACCTGAACTTCAGCCTTGAATTTCTGCCTCTCTTCCTGGATGTCTAATAGGCGTCTCACACGTACCATGGCCGCAACCAAACTCATGATCTCCTACCTCCCCTCACGCTCCTGCATCCCACTCTCTCCCCACCAAGCCTCATCCTCCTGAGATCTTACTCATATCAGTCAACCACAGCTTAATCTTTTTCTCACAGCCCACATCAAGTCCTTTTAGCTCTGTCTTGAAAAAACATCCAGCTTTTAACCAATTTTTGCCGCCTCTGTCCACCACACCTGATCCAGCAGCTTCCTCTTTGGCTTCCCTGCATCCCTACAATCAGGGATTTGTACAGTAGTTGGAGTTCTTTAAGAACATTTCAAGTCATTTTAGAACATGTCAAGTCATTTTACTTCTTTGCTTTAAATCTAAACACTCCTCATATCCTTCAAAGGAAAAGCCAAAGTCCTTCCAGTGGCCCGGGAGACCCTGTGATCTGCTCTCTCCCCCTTTACCTCTCTAATCTCATTTTCTGCTGTTCTTTCCCTCACCTTCTTCTAATCACGGTTGCCTTTGACTGATCCTCAGACACGCCAGGTGTGCTCCTGCCTTGTTCCCTTTGCTCAGCACGTTCTCATCTCAGATACCAGCTCCTTCACTTCCTTTAGGTCTTTGCTCAGATGTCACCTCTCAGCGAGGCCTTCCCTGACCACCATATTCCAAGTTGCAACCCTTCCCTTTTTAGCCCAACACTCCGCATCCACCTTCCCTGCTTTAATTTCTCTGTAGCACTTGCTGACATGCTACTGCCTTAATTATTTTGTTGGTTTGTGTCTGCTGCTTCTCTCACTAGAAGAGTGAGCTCAGTAGGGAAGGGAAGGGAGGGGAGTCATGACCATTTATTACTCCGCTCAACCCTCATAACAACGCCTAGCGCTTAGTAGGTGTTCATAAATGTTTGTTGAATGAATTGGCGTGCGTCATACTCAATATCATGTTAAGGTATAGAAGTATTTTTAAAAAAACCCTTTCTTGGGACTTCCCTGTGGTTAAGAATCCGCCTGCCAATGCAGGGGACACGGGTTCGAGCCCTGCTCCGGGGAGATCCCACATGCTGTGGAGCAACTAGCCCGTGTGCCACAACTACTGAGCCTGTGTTACACAACTACTGAAGCCCGCGCACCTGGAGTCCATGCTTTACAACAAGAGAATCCACCGCAATGAGAAGCCCGCGCACCTCAACGAAGAGTAGCCCCTGCTCTCCGCAACTAGAGAAGGCTGGTGCTCAGCAACGAAGACCCAACACAGCCAAAAATAAATAAAATAAATAAATAAAACACCCTTTGTAGAGAAAAATTCTTGAAACATTTGCCATATATTGGAAAGGTATTGAAGGTATCCAAACTTGAGTCAGATCTGTAAATATTAACAGTTTAACAAAGTAGGTAATATTGGTTATACCGATAATAAAATGAATTATGAAAAGGGATACGCTGACAAAATTATAAAACTAAGAAGTCACTAAACATTGAAGAAGTTAAAGAGAAATGGAATTAGCTAGAGACTGCATTTATAAGGAGATCTCATCCAGTGGTTTTCCAATAACAATTTTCTATAGTAATGAGGAATAGTGGTAGTAGAAATGCTATTGTTAAAGGTTCGATTTAACTTGGATGAAAGCAGGCAACTAGGTATTTTCCATGTGTCTGAGCAAAGCATTAAGACAACAGCGATTGGTGGCAAGTATTCTTGATGTGGGAAAGGAATTATGTTACTTTGGGAAGTAAGGATGTTGTAGAAGTGAATATTTTAAAATCTTTAGAGGATTCCACAGGGGACTGATGTATTTTCTAAAGTTCTGTATTGTGATGGGATATGGAGGGCTATTTTCCATGTGGCTAGTTTGTGAACATAAGCATATGTAGGCCAAGGGAGATTTGAAAGGCAAGAAACTGATTTATGTGAAGCCACTGGTTTGATGCAAGGGATGTCCTTAACGGTTTTGGTTTGTTTCCATCTCAATCCTTATGTCTAAAGGTATAATTCAGGCTCACTGTTGTGAAAGGCTCAGATGCCTTTGATTTTGTCTGTAATAGGAGTACTTTGATTTCCAGTTGCAGTAATTCCTGTAATAATGTCCATTGGCGATCTCCAAAGAATTCAGGCCACTGCTAGCATACATGAAGAAGGGGGAAAAAGTGTCACTCTACTTTCTTTCTCTCTATGGGATTATTTTATGCCATCAGGTTAAGCAGGGCTTTTGTGTTGAAAAAGAGGAGTGAAAGCCCATCTGAGCCTCCCTGCTGGTTGTGGCAGCTGTAGAAATTCCCTCCCAAGGCTTTCGGATTCCGTGACCCTATTGCTGTATTTGCTGTAGCATCTACTGCTTCCTTGCCCTCTTTGAACCCTTTCCCAGCCTGGTTTCCTGACCCCTCTCTTCAGAAGAAAGACTCCTGAAGTTTTCCTGTGATCACCTTTTAACCATATGTCTTAACTCTGTCCCAATGTTGATCTCCCTTTGATTCCCTGTGGCATTTGACATTGCTCATCAGTGTTAACTTTTTTGAAATTCCCTCTTGTGGGGCATCCCTTGGGTTCATGATAAACTTCTCTACTTACCCCATTGCTTCTGACTCTCATTCTTAGCTTCTCATTCCCATCTTTACACAACTTTATTATTATTTTTTTCACTATGCTTATCAACTCCTCGTGGCCTCTATAATTACCTTCATATAAATAAATTCAAATCCAAAATACTGCTCCAGTTATGACCCTGAGTCCCAAAGTCATGTCTTCTACATACAGGACATCGCACTGGAAGCCTTACGTCCACCTCCAACTCAGCATGTACAAAACTGGACTCATCATTTTCCCTTTCTTTCACCCCAGCTCCTTTCTGTAATTGTCATTCCCTGGACTGGAAGGCTTCTTGTCATCTGTGGCTCTTTATCTTTCATCCCGTCTAACCAGTCTGAATGCCTGATTGATTCCCCCTTATAAATGTCTTTAGACATTTCTGAATGTCCCCAGGCCTCTACTGCTTAGTCTATGAATTAATCTCCCTTTCTTCAGGGGAGATATAACAATGAGATAACAGCAGAGTGATAGCCATCCCAAATTAATCTTCCCAAAATAGTCTTTTCATCTTTTTCTTTCTTTTGTTATAGACCTCACCTCCTTGGTGCTCACACCTCTTGATTTCCCAACTTGGCATTCTGGAGCCTTTATATAAAAAGGTCCTTACCATATCTGTCCAAACTTACTTATTGTAGCTCCCCGTAAAGAATCCCTCCTGTAGGTTAGTTTGTTTCTCAGGTGATACAGTTAAACATCTTGCTGACCTACCTTTTTGTCTCTGCTTAGGCTGTTCTTTCTACTGGAATAATCTGTCTCTTTTTGAATATTCATATTCCACTTGCCTTTCAAGACCCAGTTCACTTATTTCTGTAATGACACCCATCCTAATCTGTCCCATACCACTCTTACCTTCCGAAATGTATATTTTATGGTTCATAACACAGATTTCCAACACTTCAATATTATCTGTCTTGCATTACCATTTATATGTTTTTTAAAAAAAAAAAGTATTTGTGTGGGCATCACAGTTTATGACATTCTCATATTTGTGCCTGATAATAAAGCAAGTCAGACATTGTACAGTTGGGAACAGTAATACTAGTAAGAGTCTTGGAACACATAGAGTTAAATGCGAAATAGAAGTAGAACCTAAGTATTAACACCAAGTGCAGTGCTTTTTCAATTGTTCTAACTTTCAAGTTGCTTTCACTTATTGTAAAACTTAACACAGTTTTTTTTTTATATTTTCCATAGATCCTAGCATATGTCTGTTACAGAGTAGGTGTTACATGCCTTTTTTTTTTTTTTGGTACGCGGGCCTCTCACCGTTGTGGCCTCTCCCGTTGCGGAGCACAGGCTCCGGACGCGCAGGCTCAGCGGCCATGGCCCACGGGCCCAGCTGCTCCGCGGCATGTGGGATCTTCCCGGACCGGGGCACGAACCCGTGTTCTCTGCATCGGCAGGCGGACTCTCAACCACTGCGCCACCAGGGAAGCCCGGTGTTACATGTCTTATTGGCTGATTGTAGTATGTTATAAGTAATCAAGAAAATGTTCTCTGAATTATAAAATTGTACTTACGTTTACCTTTCTGCACTTAGAACAGATAGAAAATTGGAGGAAAGGTGAATTCTTCCAAAAAACTGCTTTGATGTGCTCTGACAAACAGCTTTCTAAAAATAAACTATAGAAACTCATGTTTGAAAGGTCCTCTCTCAGTGTTGCTTTTGTGATACTACTCAGGACTTAAACTGATGAAATATAACTTTTCTGGTATCTTGGTTAAGAAGAAACAGCATGGTTGCTAGATTGAAACAAGTAAAAAAAAAAAATCTGTGGAATTTTTAAAGCATTCTAATAAATTTGATTTTAAAAGTACAAGTTTATAGGCATTTTTCATGTCATGTCCTAAAAATATACTTTAATAGATACATATTATCTTTCTATATATAAATATATAACACTTATATTTTAATAGATATTATTTTATAACATGGCATGAGATGAGTTAGCTAAAGTCTTACGTAGAAATATTCTTTTATGAGTTTTGGAGTTAATTTTCCCATATAAAGAATAACAAAATAATAAATGGAAGGGAGTTCACTTTTTAAAATTGTTTTTTTTGGTAGATTAAAATTGTGCGGTTGGCCAAGTACGAGGGTGTGAAAATGTTCCTACTATTAATCATGCAAATTCTGAGAATTTGTTTCGGACGGATTGTACAAAACTAATACAAAGAAGAAGCTACTTTTACTGCTGTGAAGGGTTATGACAGTCCGTTTTCCTAACCTAGAGATTCTGTAATGATGCCATTAAAAAGAGTTGTGTTTTAAATCCATTTATTGCTTAAGTCTCTTTCAGTTTTACTCTCTTCTTCATGTAAGGAGATAAACCATTGGATATTAAATTAGCTGTAAAAAACAGATACAAGAACGGACAGTTTTTGCGTTCACCTGCAACCTCTGTTGCATCCTGACTGGTGTATCTCAGGACTAGTTCCTGATTGCATGTGGAAAGTGTATTTCTCCTGCCACTTCTTGGTCTGGGCCTCTGCACCTCCCCCTGAACTGGTTTCTGCCTTAAGTCTTTCTTATTCCTTCTTGCGCTGAAAGAAATTAGATTTTTCTAATGAATATATGGCTTTTATTTTACTCCCTTCTTTCTCAAAAAAACATATTGACTCACCATGACCTACTGAAAACCTGTACAAACTCCTGGCCTTTACTGGTCAGAACCTCCCAGTCTTTTGAACTCCTGTGAAGAAATGAACCAATGGTTCTGGTTGATGTTGCTTGCCCATAGTCTGTACTTTTCTGACTCTATGTCTTACTCGTTATGTTTTTCTCCAAGGATCTGTAAGCAGGAACTCTGCCTTTTTGGCATTTTGATTCCCTATAATCAATTCCTAATGCAGTGCCAGTCCTGTAGTGAACCTGGAGAATGAAATGAGGGAACAAATACATGCATTTTAAGTGAAGCAAATCAGTATTAGTATTTATCTTTTTTATCTCTTACATTTCCATGTGCATAGTAGTCTCTGAATAAACTGAATGTAGGAGAAAATGAGAGCGGTGGGACTGAACAGAGTTGATGGATATTATTATCAATAGATAGTGTGGCAGGGAAGCAGTGCAGTATTTTGCATGTAATTCTATCTTTTCAACCATATCTTACTCATCTAGTATACTTAGTATTTATCAGGAATTCAGTCAGTACCTGCTTTTCAATTAAACAAATGCATGAAATCTTTCTTATATATATTTTAAACTTCTGATTAAACGAGAATGCATTTGCTCCCAATGAACCAAACCTCCCATAGTCACACCATGTATAGCCCCCTTCCTTTTACTCTGGGCTGGCCTCGTACACTGCTGGTGACCAGTGACTCCCAAGGCTATAGGTCTTAAGAAGCTTTGCAGCGGCTGCCTGGGTCTCGTGGAAGATTTGCTTTTGGGGTGCTTCCCCTTGAAACTAGCCATCATGTAGGAAGTGTGGCTGTTCTGGGATGACCATGTTTTGAGAAGGCTGAGCCATGCAGGGAGGCCTGAAGTATGAAATACCATGGAGAGAGTTGGGGAGGAGGGGGGAAGGGGAGAGAGAAGCCAGGGTACAGCACGGTGCCATGTGAGGGATGAAGGGATGCAGCTGTCTCAGAAGCGGATCTGCCAGCCACACAGCTGTTGCCACATGCAGCAAAGAGAAATGTCAGGCTGAGCTCTCCTCAGATTCCTGTCCCACAAAATCATGAGCAAAAATGGTTGTTTTCAGTATCTTGTGATAAGCCAGCATGGAAAAGAGTGTGAAAAAGAATATAACTATGTATAACTAAGTCACTTTGCTGTACAGCAGAAATTAACACGACATTGTAAATCAGCTATACTTCAATAAAATTTTTAAAAAATGGTTGTTTCAAGCCACCAAGTTTTGGCATAGTTATTTATGCAGTGACAGATAATGGAAACATGACATACAGAAGCATGTACATAATCAATACACTTTACACACTGAACACACCTGTGTAACTAGCACCTGGATCAGGAAACAAAACATTGCCAGCACCTTGGAAGTCATTCTCCCGTCCCCTTCCAGTAACAGCCTTCTCCAAGGGTAACAACTGCTCTGACATCCAGGTTCCTTTATTAGTTTTGTCTGGCGTTGACTTTTATGTCAGTGGATTTATCCAGTATATGCTCTTTTGTGTCTTGTATCTCTCGCTTAATGTTTGTGCTGAGTATCCGCATTATTGAGCATCAGACATTCTCACTGCTCTTTAATATCCCGTTCTATGAATATATCACAATTTATCCATTCTATCCTTTTTTTTAAAATTAATTATTTTTGGCTGCGTTGGGTCTTCGTTTCTGTGCGAGGGCTTTCTCTAGTTGCGGCGAGCAGGGGCCACTCTTCGTCGTGGTGCGCGGGCCTCTCACTGTCGCGGCCTCTCTTGTTGCGGAGCACAGGCTCCAGACGTGCAGGCTCAGTAGTTGTGGCGCACGGGCCCAGTTGCTCCGCGGCATGTGGGGTCTTCCCGGACCAGGGCTCAAACCCGTGTCCCCTGCATTGGCAGGCAGATTCTCAACCACTGTGCCACCAGGGAGGCACTATCCATTCTATTCTTGATGGACATTCGGGTGGTTTCCTGTTCTTGACTATTATGGACAGTCCTGCTATTAACATTCTTATAAATGTCTTTGGTAAACCTATGTCTGCCTTTCTGTTGGGTGGTTTTGGATTGTTTTATGACCGTTTTGTACTTGTTAGTTTTATCTCTATAAGTCGCCTGTGTGTCATTTTAGAGTATAGTGACTAGGATTTATTTTTTCTTTCTCATCGTAGTGCCTAGCAAGCAGTGTTCAAGTTTAGAGTGGTTATTCAGGAAATATATGTTGATTAGTCATTTGGAAGTTCTAAAGCACATATGCTTGGCTTCTCTAGAAAGTTCTGAATTAATCATAGAGTTTACATGCCAGTCTTTAAGTACAAAAGATAGGAAATATCCTTTTAATTAGACATTTCTGTTGAATTAATAACAGCTTATTGGAAAATTTTTCATCTGCCCAGAGCTATTGTTTGTTTCTTTGCAAATAGCATGAGAAAAAATTAGTTTGTTTCTTATAATATAAAAGAAAGGGCACTAGTAAACAGTTCAAGTTTCTGTGTATTACTATACCTAAGGGTTTTAAGCTTCAGTGAATTATTTGTTAGGTTAGAACTAATAAATTATATTGGTGGATGTAACTTGAAAATAGTCTTTAGAGTACATATTCTCCATTTTTATGAGTTATGTGTTTAGAGATGTATCATATCGTTTACTGTAATATAAATTAATGGGTACTAAAATTATAATTTTTTTCTTCATATCTAATCAACTTGAATTTCCTTGTTCTTTGCTTCTTTGTTATAACATTTGTAATATTTACTTTAAAAGTTGCAGTGATAAAACCATTCCAAATAAGCCAGGTCTGATTATTTTCAATCCCAGCACATTTACTTAAATGCCAATACCATATGGAAAAGTTTGACTCCAGTATGCCAGACTTTTTTTTCTTTTTCTTCCCCCTAGGACAAAAAATGAGTGACATGGAGATTCAAATTAATGTCAGATGGTTTTATAGCCTGTGGGTTTTTTTTTTTTAATGTGGTCATTAACTCTGAAGAATCGGAACATATAAAAAGATTAAAGAATCTTTTCAACTACCAAGCTTAAAATATATATGTTTACAAACAAATGCCATGCATTTTCTATCTTGGTTTATCCTTGTTCCTTTAATTGCTAGTTTTTTTGTTTTAGTTTTTAGTACTGTGATGTCTCTTGCATTTTCTCATTCATTTATTTATTCAGCATAATAAATATGAGTGTTTTCTGTGGAGCAGATACTACGCTGGGTCCTTCCATTTTCATAGACATGGCTCTTGCCTGGAGGAGATTACAGTCTACTGGGAATACCAGGTCTGTAGACAGATATTTACCACATGACATCTAATAGATATCACAGAGATATTCGATATCATTCAATAGAGCAAAGTAGGATCAGAGCAACTCGTTCTACCTAGGGCTTAGGGTTAGGGTTAGGGAAGAAAATTTTACAGAGCAGATAAACTTGCAACTGAGACTTGAAGGAAGTATAAGAATTTGAACAAAGAAGTAGAGGGAAAGATCTTCTATGCAAAGGGAGTAGCATAATACATAGATGCAGAGCTGAGAAAGGTTTGCATGTTCAGGAAGCAGTGGTAAGTTCCATTTGCTTAGAGCTTAAGGCACATTGGAGTGAAGAGGAGGGGGGAGGAGTGGGGATGAAGTAGGTTACGGTTCTCATCTCACTACCAGAAACGAAGGGTCAGTCTTCACCCAGGTGTCTCCCATCCTCTTGAACTTGAAATATGGCAGTAATCTGGGACCTGGTAATCCTTTGTGGAATTGGCGGGAGTTGAAGAGAAGGTAGGCTTTTGACCAGCAGAAAGAACAGGGTTGAGTGTTCCAAAAAACAAACAAAAAAGAATATGAAAAATGGGGGAGAAAACCCCAGACTATTCTCAGCACAGTAAGTAGATCAGTTGACCATTCTTAAAGTAGAGGTGCTCCAGATGAAATGGGAGCACCCTTAGGACGGATGCCTGCATGGAGTGCTGGGGGGAACACTGAGCATGGTCTGCCTTATTTCTTCATCCTACTCAGTGACCTGGATGAAGTCACAGAGGGCAATTGGATGGAGTAGGTGCAGCAACGGGATGATTTTTTTTTTTTTTTTTTTTTTTTTTTTTCTTTTCTTCGGTACGCGGGCCTCTCACTGTTGTGGCCTCTCCCGTTGCGGAGCACAGGCTCGGGACGCGCAGGCTCAGCGGCCATGGCTCACGGGCCCAGCCGCTCCGGGGCATGTGGGATCTTCCCGGACCGGGGCACGAACCCGTGTCCCCTGCATCGGCAGGCGGACTCTCAACCACTGCGCCACCAGGGAAGCCCAACAGGATGATTTTTAATAGGAGGATACAGTGGCCTGAAAACGGAGAAAGTAAAATTTAAAGGCACAAATACAAATTTCTAAAATTTTACACTTATTGGGAAAAAGATGTTAGGTGTTTTAAGCAAATGTCTAAAAGAAGGGAACAGTATTATGAGATTGTTAAGTAAGTAAATGTCATCTTCCCAGGGAGCCCTGGATAAAGGGGGGTGAAAGTGTCTCTTGCCCTCCATCAAGACATTTCATTTTGTTCTGGACCCCATATTTTAAGAGATCATTACAGAGAAGAGAATGGCCAGGGGAAGGCAGCCGGGGCCCTCAACGGTGTGGGAACGATATTGCAGGCAAAACAGATAATGAAACGGAGGCTGTAAACCCTCTAATTGAATAAAAGACAAGACAGTTTTTGAAAACAAGAATTGTCCAGAGGGAAGACAGCAACCACTAAATAAAATCCAGGGAGTAGACTGAGTTCTATGATAAGATGATTTTTCTAATGATTTTCGTTGTGAGTAGGGAGGTTAACAACATTGGGATAAATGCCTCTAAGATAACGAGTTGCTGCGGACTGGAAGTGTTCGAGTTGTGAATGGGTGCCTACTTGCGCATTGTGGGAGTTTTATCTAATGACCTTCAGTGTTGACAGAAGACGTCTGGGACTGTAAAAGATGACACCCTTGATGTCCTCGAGAGGCTGACTGGTGGGAAATGAGTTGCTAAATTGAGATGTATTCAGTCATCATTGTAGCCACTAGGAAATGAGTGCTTGTTAGTACCTGATTCTCAGCTGGGCAGTTAATGCACAGTCTGACTTGATCATCACAACAAACTTGGATGGTGGGTTTTGTTTTATCCACCCCTCCTTTGATCAGGAGAGACACAGAAGTTAAGTAATTGGAGTCCAGCTGTGACATTTCCTAGCTGTGTCATGTTGAGAGAGCTAGGTAGTGTCTCTGCGCCTCTGTTCCACCATTTAAAAGGGTGGATAATAATGCTTGCCACATAGGTATGTTGTGAGCGTTAAATGTGTCTGGTACCTAACAGATGCTTAATAAAAGTTTGCTATCATATTATAATTTTTACTATGGCTCCAAAGCTCATGCTGTTTGTACTGCAGCACTTTAATTCCCCCTCAGGTAGCAGTGGATGGAAAGGAATATGACAGTTAACAAAAGAAATATTGAGAAATATTAGAATCTTCATTCTTTTAAAAAAATTTTATTTATTTATTTATGTTTGGCTGCGTTGGGTCTTCGTTGCTGCACGCGGGCTTTCTCTGGTTGTGGCGAGCGGGGGCTACTCTTGGTTGCGGTGCGCGGGCTTCTCATTGCAGTGGCTTCTCTTGTTGTGGAGCATGGGCTCTGGAGCGCAGTCTCAGTAGTTGTGGCGCATGGGCTTAGTTTCTCCACGGCAGATGGGATCTTCCCAGACCAGGGCTTGAACCTGTGTCCCCTGCGTTGGCAGGCGGATTCCTAACCACTGCGCCACCAGGGAAGCATCTTCCCAGATGCTTCCAGAATCTTTATTCTTTACAGGGAAAATGTTAGAGAAGCATGTGCTTTCCATTTGAGAATTTGGTAGCGTCAACAGTGGGAGTTGACAATCACATGGATAGACTTACATTTTTTTGTATAAAACAGCTTGTGGTCCTTTCTCGTGTACATGACCTCTCAAAACCAATCTAAGATGCCACCTACTTTATAAGACTTTGTTTTCTGATCCCCAAAATGGAATGGGATTATGTCCCTCTTTAAACCCCCTTAGAATGTTCTTATGTGTTTATTATTTTCCTGCCTCAAATAATTGTTACTTGTATATCCTCTTCGGAGCACCTAAAACTCGGTTTTGGTCTGGCCTTTAGCGTGTTCTTTGTGCTATTTCTTGGAATACCTCAGTTTTCGTATGCAGATACTCAAGTCTTTATTTGAATTGAGCCACATTATTAAGATTTAATCTTGATCCCTTTTTTCCTGATCCTTTTACACAACACTGAAAGACCTCTGCATCTCCCAGGCTACAGGTTCTCCCTAGCACTGCCTAGCCATGTTGCTCAGTGATGTTCGCTCGTACAAGTGCTTTGCAATATCTCTCCTCTCTCCATCCTCAAGATCACTTAGTTTGTACTCTAAAAGTCTCATACCTGAGTTATTGTAATAGCTTCCCGATTGAGGTTTCTGCATCCATTCTCAACTCAAAATGTCCCCTCCTCTGTAATAGTGAAATTTCTATACAGAGAGGTGACCATGTTCATTCGCCTAGAATGTCCCCAGGGGAAGTTCCAAGCAATTAAGCTGGCCCAGAGGGCCGTCCATGATCCTTCTCCTACCTAACTTTCATCAGCATCTCTTCCCGCCCTCTCGCTTCTGCCAGACCCCTTGAACTTTGTGCTGAAGAAGTACAAGGTAGTTTTTTACACTTGTTTACTCACTCTCTGATTATCCACTAAATATTACTGTGTGCCTTCTATGTAGATATTAGAGACATGCTCTCTGGATCCACACAGTCTAGGTAGAAGCTGTGTGATGGTAGAAGAGGTTCTTAATTTCTATCTCCTTCAACTTGCACACCTGTCAGATGGGGCTGATATTAGTGCCCAAGTCTAGATTGTTGAGAAGATTGAGTTAATACATGTCAGGAGCCTAGCACAGTGCCTGGCACATCGTAGACATACATCAGTCTCACCCTGTGGTCAGTCCTGCTCTGGGAACCTGAATCATCCCACTTTGAAAAATTTCTGTCTATTGTTTAGAATCCTCTTAAGGTGTCAGCTTCTTAGTAAAGCCTTTCCGTGTCACCTTTTCCATCCTCAGAACGATCTGATCACTCCATCTTCTGTGCCTTGAAAATAAGTTTATATGCAACACACTTTAATGCAAGTATTTTTATACATGTCAGTGTTCCCTTCTAGATGTTAAACTCAAGAGGAAAAAGACTGATTTGTTTCTCATTCATTCCTTAGAAGCTAGGTCAGTGCAGGGCACATAGTATTCAGTAAATAATGTTGAGCTGTGTTTTTTGAATTGAACAGCAAAGAACTTTTTGACATAAAGTGGTGGTATTGAATGTCAAGATTTTGGACTCAAATCCAGGGCACTTTGTCACCATGTCTTGCTGCTAAGCGCACATATATACATAGCTCTGCGTGTGTGGTTTGATTAGTATATGCTCAATTAAATAAAATCATTACTGGGAGTTTTCCATATGTTGAACCACTTCTGGTGGACGTGAATTTCTCTGAATTGCCATGTAGACATGCCAGCCAGGAGTCGTGGTGATTCGGGGCCAAGGATCTGTTGCTATTCCATGTTGGCAGGTTCAAGCTGTGCTTTAATCAACAGGCGCTCAGACACTCCTTGATGGGAAGTACAGCTGAGGATTCTTTCAAGTGCACGGACAGATCATGCTGAGTGCTTTTCTGGGTCATGTTCGTTTCATAAAAACAGTCAATTCCCAGCCTTCCCAGAAGAGGAAATGCTGAAGGTCCCTAGCTGCAGTGCAGGGCGAGGAGGAAACCAAGGACTGAGTGGGGAAGGGGCCCACTGCTTGTCCTTTCCTTGGCAAGTCACAGGCAGGCATTCCGCCCAGTCACACAGGTCCCCACACGGCGGCTTTCAGGCAGAATTGGAGCCGCTGCTTAAATGCAGAAGGTCTTTTTCTTTTTCCTTTTGTAGCGACCACGTTGTTCCAGTGACCAGAGCAACACGACACAGAAGCAGAAAAAAACACCCCAAGTTCTTGCCAGTCGCCAGGCAGCGAAAATGCTTTTGGATATTTGCTGTATGCTTCCCATGTTGATTTCCTAATCATGAGTTGTTTTCACAGCCAACCACAATAGCATCCTGAACACTCATTGGTGTTTGGTAGGTTTTGCTGCCAAGCTCATTAACAGATTTCGATTTAGAGGAATGAGGATAAAGGGGATGCTTTCGGTAAAGCAGTAGCTTGGTGGGAAATTTGACTTTTCTCTATTTGAGTTGTTATTTCTGATTTTTGGACACAGTGTTATAGATGTTAATTCTTCTGGCTATGTCTGTTTTAACACATGCAGTTTTTAGATTATACTTAACCTTGATGCTAATATATCTGCAAGGGATATTACCCAAGTTATCTTTTTAAAAATCTGATGAATTATTGAGAGGTACTTCACTTTGGACCTAAACATCACGATTCGAGCAGTTTATCTCTAATCATGAGCTCTGGTGATTTACTTGTGCGCTGATGAAACCTAATTTTCCTTATTGTCAGGGATGGGAAAACTATTTGCTGTGGAACTCCGGAGTTCTCACTGCTACGCAGGACACCCTGTGAATCCTGAAATCAGAGGCGGAGAATTCCTAGGATGCCTGTTGAGTATAGGTGACTGCAAGGGAAGGAGGAAGGGCATCTCTTCCCTGGATGGCCAGACACATTTGGAAGGGGCAGGAACGATGAAGCTGCAGGCGGTGGTTTGAGAGGGATGTCAGGGCAGGGCATTCAGGCTTGGCTGCTGCTGGGGTCATTCGTTGACCTGTGGACGTGGAGCTGCCCCATCCACCCAAGCAACCGGTGGTACCCAGCAGAAATACCCAGAGTGATGTCTCTTTAATTCTGTTCTCAGGACCATGAGGTTTCTAGCAGGGAACTGAGCTCTCCTTGAGGCTTTCAGGAAGCCTTGTGAATAGGAAGACACATGTAGTGGTGGGAAGATTTCTGGCCATATGTTGCTTGGGAGATGGAAGCTCAAGGTTCATGCCACTTGGTTGGCAAAAAAGTATTGAGAGAAAAGTTCCTTTTCATAACGCTTCCTTTGGCTAGAGACAGGAGAAATGGGGAAAAGATTGATATATTTTTCTAGGATCTCTTTTGGGCTAATCTGGTTATACTAATGAGAATGATTTAGGGTACCAGGCACAGTACCAAGTGCCTTGTGTGAGTAAACTTTTAATTCTCACAATAATCCAGTGAGGTAGACACTCTTATTCTCCCTTTCTTACAGATAGGACATTGATGTTCGGAGAGATTAGGCAATTGTCCAGAATCACCCAGCGCTGGGTTGAACCGTGTCTTGCGATGGAGTCCCTGCTCTTAGCCAGTGCACTCTGGTGCCTGGGCATGCAGGGGTTATAGATATTATCTGTAGTGTCTGGATTGGTCTCTGAGCTCTCTGTTAACACTTGCTTGGAGCATTTATCTCACTGGGTTTAAGACATTGATTTCCATTTGTATGACTTCTGTCATTCTGCAGAGGTTGGACTTTGTACTACACTGGCGCCAGCGACCTTATGAAGTTGTAGGACATGGTGCCAGCAACCCGGGGCTGAAAATAACAGGAAGATGTGGAGCTTCAAGGATCCCTGTGACCCTTTTCAGCTCTTGTCAGGGGACTAGAGATACTATTTTGTGCCACAGTTTAGAATTCACTGAAACCAAAGGTAAAGAAGATTTAAAAAATCCCCAAATCACTCATTTCTGATGTGTTTAGATCTGCTTTCTTTTATCATCAATATTTCCATCTTTCCAGGACGGTGTAAAGTCAGTCAACTCTCCGTAAATGTTAAGCTAGTGATGCATTGGGCTGGCAGTGCTAAATAGATCAGTTCAGAGCTACTATTGGCATTTTAAGCTTGATTCTTTTTCTGTGTACTGTCTGGGCGCCTTTAGAATGTTTATTATTCCTCTCCAACCCACTGTGATCCTGCAGGGATTCTGGGGTTATGTCTCCATGAGGAGAGCTATGTGCATTGGGTACAGAGTTTCAGTTACCAGATGTGTCCAGCCTTGCCCCCATCCTCCACCTTACGCACTGGACTGATGGTCTGTCTTCAAACAGACCTGGTAGCTTCTGCCTCTGGGTCGGGCCTCACATGGTTTTCTTTGCTAGAAATGCCCTTTGCCCGACATCTTCCTGCCTGTGGAAGCCCCTCCCAGTCTGGGAGGCTCCAACTCCATCTTTGCTAAGCAGCTGTCCAGGATCCCCTGCATTTAACCCGTCCCTTTCCTGTACTCTGATGATTCTCATTTCTAGACTGTCTCTTCCTAAGGCAAACCTCAAATCAGATATTGTGAATGGGTCTGTCTTCGTCATTAGGGATTCTGGAGGACCGGAGATTGTGTGTGTGTGTCTCTACGTGTGTGTGCACGTGTGAACTCACATGCATGTTGCACACAGCGTCTCTGCCATGCCCATAAGGCAGAAGCGCAGCCACTCGAAGGTGCTTTTTCAGTTTGAAAGACCACCCCCACCCTTCCCTTTCACTTTTTGCCTCTTTACAGAACGGAAGCCTCGTCCTGATAGCACAGAAAAGATAGGAGCACTTCGACCTTCTAGTCCTACAGTTTTGGATCATCTCTCTTCCCATTCTTTTCATTTCCAAGACGCTGCAGAGCCCACAACTGCCTAGCGTCTGTCTCCGACCTCCTCCCTCTCAGCTCTCCTCCTTTTCCTCCCTCCCCCTGCTGTGCAACCAGGACTAAATTTAGAGCAGTAGGATTGATGATGGTGGGAAGTGGATGAGAGTGAAGGCAGGCTGCGGCCGGTGCCCCTCTGGCATTATTATCTGCCCCCTATGGCATTATTTCAGTTATGCTGATGAAGCAACTGAAGCTCGCGGTGCTGATGGAGTGCAGCTGGGACGTGAAGCCAGATTTCTCTACCCGAAGCCCCTGTTCTCTCCCCTACCCTCCCTACGACCCTCGAGCCCTGATTCTCTGCCTGGCGCCAAGGACTCCTCACCCTACTGCGTCCTTGCCGCTGTCCTCTGCGAGAGGGGTTGAGAGCCCCACCATGCAGAGAGCGAGCCGCCCACCGAGGTCCTGCTGTGGATAGTGGAGGAGCCCATGACTCTTGTCTCCATCACAGCATCTCCCGACTAACCCCGAAGAGAGACAGGACGTGTTTCCTGGCTTCCATGTCCCCGGGGTGGCTGCCCACTATTCACCTTTAATCTTCCAGGCCCCCAGCCTAGATGTGGAGTCTGGGGCCTAAGGAAGGGGGTCTCTTACTTGATTAGCTTATCCTTTTGTGAAAAGTTGGAATCTCAGAAGCTTCCAGAAGCTAGCAGGGATTGTATACATGACAAGTAGGTGGAGGTAACTGGCAGATCGGAGAGAGCCTGTGTCCCGTTCAAAGGGGCAGAGATACACAGCTCCAGACAATGTTGCTAAGTGGGGGTGTGGCCCCCGTGTTCCCAGAACGCTTGCTTTTCCAGAATAAGCTGGAATTCTGGATTTTAATCTGAGTTTTCCAAATTTTTAAAACACGGAGCCAGCAAACCAATTGGGTGGGGACCAGATTTCCAGGCTACCGTGTTGTGACCTCTGCCTGGGAACCTGACTGCTGGCTGCTACTTCATGTGCTCTGCCTGCCCCCTAGATATCTGGATTTGTGACCTGTGGCTTGGAGAAAGGAGAGCAAAATTAATAAATGAGATACAGATGTGGTGAAAAAGAAAAGAAAGCTAATATTTCGTAAAGAAGATTCATGCTAAAATAAGTGGAATCGAAATGTATATTTAAATATAAGTGGCATTTTAATTTAGTGACTAGAAAGAATATTAGAGGGCCTAAAATATTTTTTCTCCAAATTAAATAGTTATCTCTCTGCTAAATTTTGTTTAAGAATGGTTTTTAAATGTCTTTTTAGAACTTTTAAATATTGAATATTCTAAGAATTAAAAATTTCCAGATCTGGTTAAACATTAGACTACTAATTTTTTTTTTTTTCTTAACGTAAAATTACTTGAATGACTAGTGTTTTTATTACTTTGCCATTCTGGATACATTCCTGTAGTATTATAAGTATTTGAACGTTTAACCAGATTAGCACAGAGCTTACACATTATTACCAATATCTTAATAATGTTGCTCTATATTTCATGCAAATCTATTGAAGATTTTGCCATTTTTAAGTAGAAAATTTATGACTTTACCATAGGACTTTAAAGTTGTTTTAGTATTAAGTAAAAATAGCTTACCTGTCCTTTTAAAATTACTTAATCTGGTATTGCTAAATTCAATCACCTTCTGAAGATTTAAAATTATTACCCCTAAGGCTGTGGAAATGTCCTAAATAGGCATTTTAAATAACCTACGTAGGGGCACACTTTAAGAAATACCACATTCCGTAAAAATTGTCTCCATATTTTTCTAAATATGTAACTCACATATCCAAAATGCAGACATGTTTACAAAATGACTACTTTCTGCCAGATGAAGCAATAATTTCTGGGTTTTAAAGCTGCCTGAGTTGCTCATCTGTAAAAATGTGAACCTCTGCACTGAATTTGTGAGCGTCTTAGAGTTGCTGGGTAGGGCTGGTGCTGCCCATGCTGTGCATCAGTGGTTCTAAAGCCTGTCTGTACATTAGAATCACCTGGAAAGCTTTTCCAACATATCCAGATCCACCCGCAATAGATCTGATTTACTTGGCTTGGGGTAAGGCCTGGGCAATTTTTTCTTTTGTTTTTAAATGTTCCCCAGATGGTTGTAATGTGTAGCCAGGGATACGAACTAGCTTTGACCTTAGAGGAGAATGACGGTGTGACTGATATGGTGTCACTGAGTTTCAGCGGTGAGTACCGCTCACTCAAGGTCCCCGGCAGCCTACCTAGATCATGCTGGACGGGCTGTAGGTCTGCTGCCTTGGCCTAAGCTTGGAAGCCTTCTGGAGGTTACAGCTCTGTACGCCCGATGCAATGCAATAGTGGGAGTTGGATCTATCCCTATTTGTGTGTTGTGTGTTTTCCTTAATAATAAGTGCCCTGGGCTGTGTGCTTCATATTGGAATTATATTCAATTTCCCCAACAACTCTGCAAAGTAGTTGTAATTATTATAAGTTTACAAGGAGAAAGCAAGAGCAGAAAGAAGAAGGGACATGATATGACCAAACTTACACAACCAATAAGTGGTAGAATTTAAACCTGGGTAGTCTGACTTAAGTTCATATGCTTAACCTTCATACCAAGGAGTTCAAATTAAACATTTACAGGGTGAGGCAGGGAACAAAAACGAGCAGAGCTGCTCGGGGGTAAACAGGGAATGGTGGGGACTGGGGCACACTAAGGGGCACCACCACTCAGCTCTAGCCAGTTGCTGCCAGGCAGGTATGTGGCCCTCAGTATAGCCAGAACATCTGATTTTTAAAGAGGTAATCTAAAAATCTGGAATTTTTAACATGAATCTTTCTCAGTTTTTAAACATAGCAAGCCCCTGTTACAAATTATACTGCTTTTTGTCCTTACTTCAGGAAAGCCCTAGTCAAGGATAGAAGTATTGAAAAGATAGTACAAGCAATGCATCAAGCTCTTTGATAAGGGAGCATGTAGATTCTTTTGATGAGAGACTGGTTTTTCCATAGACAGGGCCCATATTGACCTACACTAAGTCTTTGTCTTACTTTCTCCAGAACTGGTATAGACTGGTCTTCTGTGAGGCCAAAGCTAAGCTGCGTGTGCAGGAATGTTACGTACGTCTGAAGGTTAAATCAAGGACATCTGCTCAGTTTCTTTGCCATTTCTGTGGTTCAGTAAGGATGAGGGTATCGCAATGTCATAGACACAGGTGTTAAGATATAACCCTCCCCAACCAACCTAACATCCTGGTTTTTCTCTGTTTTCATAGATAAATTCCAAATTTTTGTGCTTGTGTATTAATTAGTCTCAGCTGAGAAGTATGATTAACATTTCCTTAGTGTTTATTCATTCAGCAAGCATGTAGGCTGAGAAACATTTAAGAACTTGGAGAAATAGAGTGTTTCAGAATTTTATGGAACACTGCTTAAACTTTGATTAGATCAGATACTGAGTCTTAAAAAAAAACATTTGAGACTGAGTGTTAATGATAAGCAATTTTTAAGACAGATTTCTTTTTTAATGTTCTAATACAGCATATAATGGTTTAGGCGTTCTTAAAAACAGGGCAGTGTTTTCCAAGAAAAATCATTGTTAATGGCATCACAACCATAGGATCTGAATGTTAGCACCTTGATTTAGAAGTAGTCAAAGCTTATTTTCTGTAGCCTCTTTAGTAACGATTCGAATTCCATTAGTCTGGGTTATTCATCTGATTATAATAGGAACTGTCTTCTTGTTAGAGGAATCAAAGTGAGTTCTTTCAGAGGGTTTAGGGGCTCATAACTGGTGCCTTAGAAGGACGGGGGCAATGTAATTAGTTATTCTGAAAGAAAAACAGTAGTTGAACACATTTCAATTGGAAATTCTGAGCTTATGAAAAAATTGCAGTGTTTACTTTAAAAATAATATTTGAAAGTTGTGAACTATTTATTTCAGAACTTGAACCACTTGACATTGTCCTTCGCTTATGTTTGCAAACAGATTTTGCAATGTTTTAATTTTTCTTAATGATGTGGAAACAATTATTAGCAATGATTCTAGATATGTAAGTATTTATAAATGGATGTTTGATCATCTGAGAATTCTGTTCTTTTAAAAACAGATAGTTTCTCAAATTAATGCCCCTCTTTGGCTATATTTCTGACCATGTAGCATATTTTATTAGACTGTATCCCTTCTCCAGATAATAGCATCCATTTGGAATCGGATGATTGAGGATGAGATGTCTAATTTGTAATTATAATTCTTGTTTCTTAGAAAGAATACTATATCTTACAACTACTTTTTGAAATTTTAGAATATTACTTCAGTTCACTAGCTATTTATTGAGCATTTTATACAGTGCTAATCACCATGGAGATACCCAAATATAAGATTAAATGTCCAATAAACATTTTATCCAATAAATTCAGTTGGCCATTTAATTAAGATAAAATATAGGTCAAAGGATTAGAGGAAATCTTCATGGACAAAGAGGGCTTTGGTCTAGGCCCTGAAGGATGGATTGAGTTTATACAGATAGGTAGATGCAGTTCTCATCATAAATAGCACTGGTGACTAAAGGAAGAGGTGATTGGAGTCACAGGATGACTTAAGGAGGATAAATGGCTGAGAGATAATATTAAAAAGGGTTGATTAAGTTCTGTAGAAATGATGCATAATAATTATATATAACTTTAAACTGATTATTGCTTATCTGCTGTCATCCGGTCCTGGGTGATTCTACTGGTTAAAGCATACATCTAATGCAAGCAAGACCTACATGTTTTCTTCTGTTCCAAGGCCATAGATGCACTTACTGTCTCAGAAACGTGTTGTGCTGGTCATCACTGGGTGGGCTGGCTGAGACCACCGCTGACTCGCGACAGGAGAAAGGCCCAGCCCAAGAATCATCTTATTGGCATAGACACTATAACAAAAATCCCGTTGTTGGGGTTGTCTTAATGTTGTTACTGAACATATTATTGTAAGTTTTGTGGTGGAGAAGAGAGGAGATTCTTTCACTTTACAGCGTTTTGATGTCAACTAATTGGTTTTTAAAAACCTTGAATGAAATAGCTTCCTGTGATTGAAGAAGATAAGAAAGATGATTATGAATTACTTTCACATAATCATATATTAAGCAATTGTTGAAAAGTTTGAATTCAGAGAAGAACACTGGAGAAAAGAAATAGTTACGCCAGATGGATTTAGTATGCTTTTGTTAAGCAACTATTATGTGTAAGGTCCTGGGCTAGATTCTTTAGGAGAATCAGAAACAGATTTCATCTAGTCTTTAAGAATTTTCTCAATAAGTAGCTTTGCTGACTAAACTTTTAGGAGAACTACTTCACCACAAGGTCCAGGTAATGATTTAACACATCTTTGTGATCTTGAGCTATGTGCCAGTCAGTATAACATCTAGGGGGATTTTAAAAGTAAGGACTATACCTGGAGAGGAGATAGGGGTTAGAGCCTAGAAGACATTTTACGCTAAAAAGTTCTGTAAAGTTTTAACATAATTTGATATGTGTATAATTCTACCCTAGACTTAAATTTTAAATGTTTTGAGGGGGAAGGTTTCTCTTTCCTTTTATCCTTTTTTCATTTTCTTTTCTTCTGTCTCCCATTCTCTCCCCTCCACAGTTTTCTCTTCACACCTTTTCTTTTCTTTTAGACTAATTCTGGTGCACTGTTTACATCCACTGTGCTCTGTACACAGTGTTACATAATAAATGTTTTATGGGTGATGAAAGTATGCATTTTAGAGCTATTGTGAAGCCACAGAATGTAATTTACATGGCTTTTCATGGTGAAATATCTTTATGATTAGTATAATGCATAACGTTTTCTTAAAAGCCCTTTTGATTATTGAATTTAATTTTTTATTTTCACTGATACATATCACAAACAGAATATGATATAAATTCCTGGTTTGAAGGTAATTGATGATTGACACTTTAACTTATTTTTAGAGTATCATTTGTAGTCCTAAATAAAACTAGATATATGTACTTAAGTAATACTGAAACTTGAAAATAGTTATCTTTACATAACAGATAGACAAAATTAGTCTCTTTTTACCGTGCTTCATTATCCAAGATACCACACCATGTTGAACCTATTTTTTCTGAGAGCACTATTTACATTGAAAACTTTCAAATTGTCAACATGAGTGAAAAACTATTGAGTTGTTTTGTTAGATGATAGGCAAATATTTACTTCATCAATTATAACTTAAGATATATCTTAATGGATAGTATTTATGAAAAAAAATTTGTTGTGCTCACTTGTGTTAATAGTACATAGTGAGAACATAATTTGTTTATCTATTAACTACTTGATATACATTTATGTTGTTTCCAGTTTTTATCTACTATGAATAAAGCTGCCATGAATGTTTGGACATGAATCGTTGGGTTGACATATCTTTCCATTTGGGGGGTTAAATTCCATGTAGTTGGATTGTTGGGTGATATGGAAAATGTATGATTAACTTTATAGGAAACTTTTTCAGAGTGGCTGTGCTTACTAGTTTGCATTCTCATGAGGAAGGCATGAGAGGTTCACATTCTTGCCAACACTTGGGATTCTCAGTCTTTATACTTTTAGATCATGGTGTTTAGTTAGTGTTATCTTATTCTCATTTCATTTTCCCGATAGTTAATGATCTGAAGTACCTTTTCACGTGCCTATTGACATTTCTGTACCTTTTTTAAAAAAATATTTATTTATTTATTTGGCTGCATCAGGCCTTAGTTGCGGCACGTGGGCTGTTCGTTGCAGTGCATGGGCTTCTCTCTAGTTGTGGTGCACAGTCTCCAGAGTGCGTGGGCTCAGCAGTTGTGGTGCACGGACTCTCTAGTTGTGGCACACAGGCTCTAGAGTGCACGGGCTTAATTGCCCTGTGGCATGTGGGATCTTAGTTCTCTGACCAGGGATTGAACCCATGTGCCCTATATTGGAAGATGGATTCTTAACTACTGGACCACCGGGGAAGTCCCCTCCATATCTTTTTTGTGTTCACATTTTTACCCATTAAAAAAAATTGGGTAGTGTTTCTTTTTTATTATTGGTTTGTAGGTATTCTTCATATATTCTACATAAGGGTCCCTTGTCAGATATATGTATTACAGAATTCCCCAGTCTGTAGCTTGACTGTTAATTTCCTTAATTAATTGTGTTCTGATGGCTACAAAAGCTTTTAATCATGATAAATTCTATTTTACATTTTTAAAAAAATTAGTACTTTTTTTGTCCTAAAATGTTTGCTAAAGCCCAAGATGCTGATGTATTTTCTATTTTTTTCTGCAAGTTGTGTATTTCTTATAGATTTAGGTCTGTGATAAAACTATGATTAATTTTTACATAAAGAATGAAAGAATTAAGGTTTTTTTATTTTTTCCAGATGGATATACAGTGCTTCTGGAAACATCTATTAAATGACATTTCTTTCTCCATTGACTCCAATTAGCATATTAGTGAAAAATCAATTAAACTTTATGTTTGAGGTTATATCTCTACTCTCTATTCTGTTCTAAAGATTTATTTGTCTTTCCTATGCCCATGATGCCTTATCTTGATTACTCTAGCTTTTTTAATGGATTTTTTCTGGAGCAGCATTTCCTAAAACTGTACTGCAAAGTGTGTGTGGTACTTACTAATTTTAAGGGATTTGGAAAATGTCACTAATCTGTTTAAAATCATAATGCTAATTTCTTGGTGGAAAACAGTGTGTTGAACCATTAGTTTGAGAAAGTGGTAAATGTTACATTTTGATAACTGGTTAAATATAGTTATCTGACAGTTTTGAATTAGGAATTTTGGATCTCTGATAGTTGAGGGAAAATATGCTAGTTAAGGAACTCACATTTTCACGTTGTACCAAGAACAGTTAGCTCTCTGGAGAGTGATGTTTAATTATTATCATTATCAACTGCATCAGTCAGCTTCAAAGGAGATTTTTATGCCACTTTTAGTTCATTAGTACATTAGTCTTAAAAGATTTCTGAAGACTCTTTCAGGGGGACTGGGATTTCTCCTAACTATATCCTAAAGCCTTATAAGCTGCTATATTCCTCTAAGTAGTAGTTTCTTAATACAATAACTTTTGATTAAAGCAAGGTGACCCTTTAAGTATCTAAATTCCTCAGAGGGCAAAAGATAATTCAGATGGGACAGTTTTCCTAGGTGAAACCAGTGAGTAGTATGTCACCAGGAAGACTGTAGCATGCCCTTCGGAACAGCTGTAACTTGTTAACTGAAAGTAGGTACGCATTGTATTGTGTTCTTTATTGTGGTCTTCTTAACTTACATGCTGTGATTAGGATAAGAGGAAAGGATTTCCGGAGAATTTTCTCCCTTAAGCAATATTCTGTTACAGAAATATAAGGTTGCTCAAATGCTGTGATTTTTATTCAGTTACGGAAAAATCCAGTACAATCAAAGTCAAGTAGCTTTGAACAGAAGAGACTTATTCAATTTCTCTGCTAAAATATATGAAAACAGTGACATCCTTTCCAAGGCAGTCATAGGAACTTTGGAAATCAAATTTAGAAACTGAGTATAATTTGGTTTTATTTCAGCCTCCACACGAGGTCTCCTGACCTGACAGTTGTAACTTACCTGTGGGGAAGTGTGGGTCTAGCAATCCAGTGAGCGGTTGGAGACGTAGTGCTGAGTGAAGCAGGGACTGAATCTGGGCTCCTTTATTTCCTGGCTGTTTGACCTCGGAGAAGTTACTTAACCTTTGGGACTCAGTTTCTCCACTGCTGAAATGGAGCCAAGATTATACCCAACTCTACAGGATTACTGAAGCATTCACTGAGGTAATTTGCATAGGGCTTCACATCACACAATAAAAAATAAAATGCCAAGTCGTCACTGTGACCCCCACATCCTTCGTGGTCCACTTCACCCACTCTACCCTTCCTTTGGGTCCACATACCCCAGCTTCATCTACATCTGCTGCTGTTCCCTTTGCCTACTCTTCCTTCCCAGATATTTCCATGCCTCCCCTTTTCAGCTCCTTACTATCTCTCCTCAAATGATACCGCTCCAGAGAACTCTTTCCTGGCTCTCAGTTCCTCACTCTTCCCTTTAGTCTGTTTTATTTTTCTTCATAGTAATCATCACCACCTGAAACTGAGTTGTACATTTGGTGGTTTATTTTTGCATATCTGGTCCCTGGAATGCGTGCTCCTTGAGGGGAGGGAATTGGCCTTGTTATCATTATCTCTTCAGTACCTAGGACAGATATACACAGGGTAGATATACACAGGGTAGATGGCACAGGGTCGATATACAATGATTATCTCATCCTATGAGGATATTGTTCCTTTTTGGCTAGTGACAAGAGGTAAAATTGTATACATACTTCAGGACATATGCGCTAGTTTCCCAATGAGATGTCCGCTCCCTATAGATTTCGGGATATATGGCTGAATATGAAATTTTGAAATGCAGTTCCCGCCATTATTCTCTGACAGGAAAGTACAATTTTATAGTTGACATGGAGGAAGCAGCTCATTTGTAGTTTGCTGGTCCTTTAAGCTCTTGTGTCCTCTGCCTCCCCAGGGCCCCTGAAACAGTCCTGACCAAGCTGGAAGGGAAAGGGGATCGCTGCCCACCCTGGGAGGCATGGTCTGGAATTAGTTTTCCTGTCCCAAATCGAGTGTCCTGGAATGAGCTGGGACACAAATTTCCCCACTGAGCTTCAGGCTGATAATCTTCCCCAATGGTGTACAGCCAGACTATAAAATTAGGTTCTACCTCATTTCTGATTTTTTATCCCAGTTCATTTTCAGGTCTGGGGCCTGACATTAAAGCCTACCGCATTAGGAAGAGGCCACGACAACAAGAGTTATTCTTCATGAGATCCTGCCCTCCCTCCTTCACACCCACTCATCTCACTCCACTCCAAGCAGCATCCCTTGGGGTCACTTTTGGACCAGTGACCATGCACTACATACTCCCATTTCCATTAATACTTCACTGCTGCCTGAAGTCTACTTGCTGAGGTGCTTAGGACTTCCAGACACCCCCAATCGTTGGGCCTTATTCAGATTAGGTTTCAGTTTACCATTCAGTTTATCCTTTACATGTGATTTGCATTTCCAAGCTCTGCAGATAATTGCCCTAAACAGTGTTAGTTATCCACACTCAGCCTTGAATAATTTCATTTACATCTTCAAAAGGCCACCTTGAAGACCTAGGATGATTCAAGTCCTCTGAAACCAAGAAACTATTGATGGATCAGTGGTTTGGGCCCTGGGTACCAGTTGTGCAGGGAGGTGCTGACCAAGAAGCGGATGGCCTAGTGGTATATCCCAGCTGGCAGCCCCGCCATGTGGCTGACAGGGTCTTGGTGCTCCGGTTTGGTGTCAAGCCTGAGCCTTGGAGGTGGGAAAGCTGAGTTCAGGACATTGGACCACCAGAGACATCCTGGCCCCATGTAATATCAATTGGTGAGAGCTCTACCAGAGATCTCCATCTCAGTGCTAAGACCAAGCTCCACTCAACGACCAGCAAGCTCCAGTGCTGGACACCCGATGCCAAACAACTAGCAAGACGGGAACATAACCCCACCCATTAGCAGAGATACTGACTAAAATCAAAATAAGTTCACAGACACCCCAAAAACACCACCGGACATGGTGCTGCCCACCAGAAAGAAAAGATCCAGCCTCATCCACCAGAACACAGGAACTAGTCCCCTCCACGAGGGAGCCTACACAGCCCACTGAACCAACCTTACCCACTGGGGGCAGACACCAAAAACAATGGGAAGTATGAACCTGCAGCCTACGAAAAGGAGACCCCAAACACAGTAAATTAAGCAAAATGAGAAGACACAGAAATACACAGCAAATGAAGGAGCAAAGTAAAAACCCACCAGACCAAACAAATGAAGAGGAAAAAGGGAGTCTACCTGAAAAAGAATTCAGAGTAATGATAGTAAAGATGATCCATAATCTTGGAAATAGAATGGAGAAAATACAAGAAACATTTTACAAGGACCTAGAAGACCTAAAGAGCAAACAAACAGTGATGAACAGCACAATAAATGAAATTAAAAATCCTCTGGAAGGAATCAATAGCAGAATAACTGAGGCAGAAGAATGGATAAGTGACCTGGAAGATAAAATACTGGAAATAACTATGGCAGAGCAGAATAAAGAAAAAGAATGAAAAGAATTGAGGACAGTCTCAGAGACCTCTGGGACAACATTAAATGCACCAACATTCGAATTATAGGGGTCCCAGAAGAAGAAGAGAAAAAGAAAGGGACTGAGAAAGTATTGGAAGAGATTATAGTTGAAAACTTCCCTAATATGGGACAGGAAATAGCCAGTCAAGTCCAGGAAGCACAGAGAGTCCCATACAGGATAAATCCAAGGAGAAACATGCCAAGACACATATTAATCAAACTATCAAAAATTAAATGCAAAGAAAAAATATAAAAAACTGCAAGGGAAAAGTAACAAATAACATACAAGGTTATGTTAACCATAGTTTAACAGCTGATCTTTCAGGAGAAACTCTGCAAGCCAGAAGGGAGTGGCAGGACATATTTAAAGTGAAGAAAGGGAAAAACCTACAACCAAGATTACTCTACCCAGCAAGGATCTCATTCAGATTCAACAGAGAAATTAAAACCTTAACAGACAAGCAAAAGCTAAGAAAATTCAGCACCACCAAACCAGCTTTACAACAAATGCTAAAGGAACTTCTCTAGGCAGGAAACCCAAGAGAAGGAAAAGACAATAAGAAACCCAGAACAATTAAGAAAACGGTAATAGGAACATACATATTGATAATTATATGTGAATGGATTAAATGCTCCAACCAAAAGACATCGACTGGATGAATGGATACAAAAACAAAACCTGTATATATGCTGTCTACAAGAGACCCATTTCAGACCTAGGGACACATGCAGACTGAAAGTGCAGGGGTGGAAAAAGATATTCCATGCAAATGAAAATCAAAAGAAAGCTGGAGTAGCAATTCTCATAACAGATAAAATAGACTTTAAAATAAACACTATTATAGGGGACAAAGAAGGACACTACATAATGAACAAGGGATCGTTCCAAGAAGATATAACAATTGTAAATATTTATGCACACAACAGAGGAGCACCTCAATTCATAAGGCAAATGCTAACACCATAAAAGGGGAAATCAACAGTAACACAATCATAGTAGGGGACTTTAACACCCCACTTTCACCAATGGACAGATCATCCAAAATGAAAATAAATAAGGAGACACAAGCTTTAAATGACACATTAAACAAGATGGACTTAATTGATATTTATAGGACATTCCACCCCAAAACAACAGAATATGCTTTCTTCGCAAGTGCTCATGGAACATTCTCCAGGATAGATCATACCTGGGATCACAAATCAAGCCTTGGCAAATTTAAGAAAATTGAAATCATATCAAGTATCTTTTCTGACCACAATGCTATGAGACTAGATATCAATTACAGGAAAAAAATGTACAAAATACAAACCCATGGAGGCTAAACAATACACTACTACATAATCAAGAAATCACTGAAGAAATCAAAGAGGAAATAAAAAAATACCAAGAAACAAATGACAGTGAAAACACGATGACCCAAAACCTATGGGATGCAGCAAAAGCAGTTCTAAAAGGGAAGTTTATAGCAATACAGTCAGGCCGCAAGAAACAAGAAAAATCTCAAATAACTAACTTAACCTTACACCTAAAGCAATTAGAGAAAGGAAAACAAAAAAAACCCCCAAAGTTAGCAGAAGGAAAGAAATCATAAAAATCAGATTAGCAGTAAATGAGAAAGAAATGAAGGAGACAATAGCAAAGATGAATGAAACTAAATGCTGGTTCTTTGAGAAGATAAACAGAAATCAAAAACCAGTAGCCAGACTCATCAAGAAAAAAAGGGAAAATACTTAAATCAACATAATTAGACATGAAAAAGGAGAAGTAACAATTGACACTGCAGAAATACAAAGGATCATGAGATATTACTACAGGCAACTATATGCCAATAAAATGGACAACCTGGAAGAAATAGGCAAATTCTTAGAAAAACACAACCTTGTGAGACTGAACCAGGAAGAAATAGAAAATATAAACCGACCAAACAGAAGCACTGAAATTGAAACTGGGATTAAAAATCTTCCAACAAACAAAATTCCAGGACCAGATGGCTTCACAGGCGAATTCTAGCAAACATTTAGAGAAGACTTAACACCTATGCTTGTCAGACTCTTCCAAAATAGAGCAGAGGGAGGGACACTCCCAAATTCATTTAATGAAGCCACTACCATCAAGCTGATACCAAAACCAGACAAAGGTGTCACAAAGAAAGAAAACTACAGGCCAATATCACTGATGAACATAGATGCAAAAATACTCAACAAAATACTAGCAAAAGATTTCAACAGCACATTAAAAGGATCATGCACCATGATCAAGTGTGATTTATCCCAGGAATGCAAGAATTCTTCCATATATGCAAATCAATCAATGTGATATGCCATATTAACAAATTGAAGGATAAAAACCATACTATCATCTCAAAAGATGCCAAAAAATCTTTTGACAAAATTCAACACTCATTTATGATAAAAACCCTCCAGAAAGTAGACATAGAGGGAACCTACCTCAACATAATAAAGGCCATATATGACACACCCACCGCCAACATCATTCTCAATGGTGAAAAACTGAAACCATTTCCACTAAGATCAGGAACAAGACAGGGTTGTCCACTCTCACCAGTATTATTCAACATAATTTTGGAAGTTTTAGCCACACAATCAGAGAAGAAAAAGAAATGAAAGGAATCCAAATTGGAAAAATTGAAGTAAAACTGTCACTGTTTGCAGAGGACATGATACTGTACATAGAGAATCCCAAAGATGCTACCAGAAAACTACTAGAGCTAGTCAATGAATTTGGTAAAGTAGCAGGATACAAAATTAATGCACAGAAATCTCTTGCATTCCTATACACTAATGATGAAAAATCTGAAAGAGAAATTAAGGAAACACTTCCATTTACCACTGCAACAAAAAGAATAAAATACCTAGGAATAAACCTACCTAAGAAAAAAGACCTGTATGCAGAAAATTGTAAGACGTTGATGAAAGCAATTAAAGATGATACAAATAGATGGAGAGATATACCATGTTCTTGGATTGGAAGAATCAACATTGTGGAAATGACTATACTACCCAAAGCAATCTACAGATTCAGTGCAATCCCTATCAAAGTACCAATGGCATTTTTCAAAGAACTAGAACAAAAAATTTCACAATTTGCATGGAAGCACAAAAGACCCCAAATAGCCAAAGTAATCTTGAGAAAGAAAAACGGAGCTGGAGGGATGAGGCTCACTGAGTTCAGACTATACTACAAAGCTACAGTAATCAAGACAGTATGGTACTGGCACAAAAACAGTACCAATGGATGAATGGAACAGGATAGAAAGCCCAGAGATAAACCCACGCACATATGCTCATCTTATCTTTGTTAAACGATGCAAGAATGTACAGTGGAGAAAAGGCAGCCTGTTCAATAAGTGGTGCTGGGAAAACTGGACAGCTACATGTAAAAGAATGAAATTAGAACACTCCCTAACACCATACACAAAAATAAACTCAAATGGATTAAAGACCTAAATGTAATGCCAGACACTATAAAACTCTTAGAGGAAAACATAGGCAGAACACTCTATGACATAAATACAGCGAGATCCTTTTTGACCCATCTCCTAGAGAAAGGGAAATAAAAGCAAAAATAAACAAATGGGACCTAATGAAACCTAAAACCTTTTGCATAGCAACAGAAACATAAACAAGATGAAAAGATAACCCTCAGAATGGGAGAAAATATTTGCAAATGAAGCAACTAACACAGGATTAATCTCCAGAATATACAAGCAGCTCAATAGCAAAAAAAGCAAACAACCCAAATGGGCAGAAGACCTAAATCAACATTTCTCCAAAGAAGATATACAGATTGCCAACAAACACATGAAAGGATGCTCAACATCACTAATCATTAGAGAAATGCAAATCAAAACTACAATGAGGTAGCACCTCACACTGGTCAGAATGGCCATCATCAAAAAACCTAGAAACAATAAATGCTGGAGAGGGTGTGGAGAAAAGGGAACACTCTTGCACTGTTGGTGGGAATGTAAATTGATACAGCCACTATGGCACTATGGAGAACAGTATGGAGGTTCCTTAAAAAGCTAAAAATAGAACTACCATATTTCCCAGCAATCCCACTACTGGGTATATACCCTGAGGAAACCATAATTCAAAAAGAGTCATGTACCACAATGTTCATTGCAACTCTGTTTACAATAGCCCGGAGATGGAAACAACCTAAGTGCCCATCGACAGATGAGTGGATAAAGAAGATGTGGCACATACACACGATGGAATATTACTCAGCTGTAAAAAGAAATGAAATTGACTTATTTGTAGTGAGGTGGATGGACCTAGAGACTCTCATACAGAGTGAAGTAAGTCAGAAAGAGAAAAACAAATACTGTATGCTAACATATATATGGAATCTAAACAACAACAACAAAATGGTTCTGAAGAATCTAGGGGCAAGGCAGGAATAAAGATCAAGATATAGAGAATGGACTTGAGGACACGGGGAGGGGGAAGGGTAAGCTGGGACGAAGTGAGAGAGTAGCACTGACATATATATACTACCAAATGTAAAATAGATAGCTAGTGGGAAGCAGCCGCATAGCACAGGGAGATCAGCTTGGTGCTTTGTGACCACCTAGAGGGGTGAGAGGGAGGGTGGGAGGGAGACGCAAGAAGTAGGGTATATTGGGACATATGTATATGTAAAGCTGATTCACTTTGTTATATAGCAGAAACTAACACAACACTGTAAAGCAGTTATACTCCAATTAAGATGTTAAAGAAAAAAAGTGTTAGCTGGCATTTCTGCTACGAGTACTACATGTACCGCCACAGTTCTCTTACTTCTACCATGTTTTTGTTTTCATTTTTTTAAATTGAATTATAGTTGATTTACAGTGTTTCAGGTGTACAGCAAAGTGATTCAGTTATACATACATATATATTATGTATATATTTCAGATTCTTTTCCATTATGTTATTATAAGATATTGAATATTGTCTCCTCTGGTATGCAGTAGGTCCTTGTTGTTTATCTAATTTATACATAGTAGTGTGTATCTGTTAATCCCCAACTCCTAATTTATCCCTTCTGCCGCTTTCCCCTTTGGTAATCATAAGTTTATTTTCTATGTCTGTGAGTCTATTTCTGTTTTGTGAATAATTTCATTTGTATCATCCTTCTACTCTGGTTTTAATTAATACGAGAGAACAGAAGTAAAGGGTAAGGCCCCTCCCTCCCCCTCTCTGCTCTTCTATTAATAGTGAGTCGATCCAACTAACTCTAACTTTGGAAGAATTCGTTGATTTTAAAACAAATAACTCAAGGAACTCGTAGCGGGAAAATCTAATACATACATATATATTGCATATTGTCAAATTGTACTGGATCTTTTCTTCTCAGGATTCCAGGCTGGCCCTCAAATGTGGTTCATGTCAATCTCTCTATTCATGTTTTCTAAACATTCCAAAAATTTAAAAATTATCAAATGGAAGGTAGAAAAAAATCAATTCAAGATCAAACTATAAGGTGTTAATAAAGGCTGGAGCTGATCTCCATAATCCTTGAGAGGACTTAGAACACAAGGTATTCATAAAAATTGAACAATGTATGTGAAGCATGGCTAGACCACTGCTTTGATTTCAGTGAGCTGCTACTTGATCTGGGTGTGGAGAAGAATCACACAGGCTGATGAAGTAAGCTGTCAGGCAATCTGAAAACACCTACAGAAGAGTCAGGTATAAAAAAGAAGACTAATATTCTTGAAGTTGCCTTAGCTTTTCTAGATGCTATCAGCCCTTTAGAGCACAAATAGAATTATTAAACAAAGATAATGTATTAGGCTAGGCTGCAAAATTTAAATTAAAATCTATGCCTTCATAATTCACAAATCATAATGTTTGTATTGATAAAAGAGCTTAAAGTCAGATGAAAACAATGAACTTTTCTATACGTTCAGAATTACAACAAAAAAAAATAAAGATTTTCAAATATCCCACAATTCTGGGTGGTATTTCAGATAAAAATATGTGTCGTGGTGTCAGTTGGTGATCAACATGGGATAAAACAAATTTCTGAAAGGCAGTTCATGAGCTTACATGAACATAATTGTGAAATTTTTCCGTAATAAATGTCGGCTAAATTGCCATTTTTAATATTATACAAATATTTATTCAGAGATGCCAGCAGACTATTGTGTCTCCAGTATAATACTTCATATCGTGCTGTTCGGGAATTGACATGGATGTCAGATAACTCAAAAAACACAGCACAATGAAAGAAAAGGCTAAGCGGGAAGTACAAAGCACATTATATAGATAATATTCTCAAGCACAGATTTTTCTCTGGCGCAGGAAAGTTGTCATTTCCCGAATTTAAAGTGCAGAACGCTATTCCTGTTTAAGTCATTCACAGAGAATTCAATTCCCATGAAAAGGAAATGTAAGCAGTGGGGGAAGGAAAAGTACTTAATGCTGGAAAACAACCCAGAGAAATGAATGAGGATCCCAACTGGAAGATCCGTCTCTGGCTGACACCTACCCCCATCTTTTTTCTCACAGGCGGATTTGGCTCACTGTGTAACCCCATGAGGTACAAAAGAAAGATTTTTAAATTCTCTTCATGATAAATATTTGTTTCAACTAATGTAAAGAAAAATTTTATTGAGAAATTTGTATATCTACTTTACCTTCTAAAACTGATTCTAAAATTGTCCACTCTTATCCTTAAAACACATATGACTTTTCAACATCCCATTGCACTTCTGACTTACCATTTCCCCTTCTCTCCTTTTCTCATGCCCCAATATTTAATAGACCATTCACTCCTTAGCAGTTTTCTTTCCTTTTCTTTTTTTCATTCTACTCCAACTCTGTTCCTAAAAAGAATTAATGTATAGTAATAAAAATGGTTAGTGTTGGGCTAATATAGACAAGTAGATTAATGGAACAGAAGAGAATTCAGAAAAATCCCAAGTAGGAGGGAATTGAGTATTTAAAATACCAGTGGTACTTTAAATCAACGGGGAAAGAATGCATAGGTGTTCAGACTGTGGGTAATCCTGTTTGGCAAAATATAATAGAAGATAAGAATGTAATGCAGTTAAGAGCTTGAACTCTGGAGCCAGTCTGCCTGGGTTCAAATCCCAACTCTGCTAATTACTAGATGTGTGACATCTCACGATCACCTTTACCCCTCTGAGGCTGTCTCCATATTTGTAAAATGAGAGTAATACGGCATCCACTCTCATAGACTTGTTGTAAAGACTAAATAAATTAATATATTAAAGCAACCAGCACATTAAGGACCAATACATAACTGTTTGCCATTATTACTACTTTTTTTCTATTTCATTTTCTATCACCAAATACACTTGCCAGATGCTTTCTTAATTACAGCATACTTAATCTGTGAAATAGGACCTTCAAGAAGGATCATTCATTTTCACAATATCCACCCAGCAAGTTTTAATCAATGCACTAATAAGAGGAATAGGTATTGTGTCTGTATAAATACGTAAAATATTTTAACATTTTAAGATGGTTTTTAACCATAATTTCTATTCATAATTTTCTTCATAAAAATTATATTAACAATCTGCAAGAAAGCAAATATCTGAAAGCATTTACTTATACATTCAAGAAGTAGGAGAAAAATAAACTCGACTGTGAAAATCTGGGGTAACATTATTATCAGTAATCCCATTATATTTCAAAAACCAAGAAGAAAATGAAATAGGAATATCATAATTACTTCTACATACTTCATAAGGCAAATAAGAGCCACCAAACTGTTATTAATGAGTTCATTTCCATGGTTATTGGCTTGCAGTGCTGTCAACAGTTGAATATTCATGAGGCAAGTTGGGTGCAAGTAAAGAAGAAAACATTCCTTCCAGGAAAAAGAAAAAAGTTATGATAACTAAAAAATATTTTATGCATCTTGTTCTGACCTGGGATATGTAAACTAACAAAGAAAAAGCTAATGTCTATTCGAACTTTATCTATGAGTTTTGTTACATATCCACCAAGATGCAGAAAATTTTCTCAACTACTGCAAAACGACAAATATCCCCTAATATCAGTAGTTTCTTTTCTTAAAAAACATCTTTATTGGAGTATAATTGCTTTACAATGGTGTGTTACTTTTTGCTGTATAACAGTGAATCAGCTATACGTATACATATATCCCCATATCCCCTCCCTCTTGCGTCTCCTTCCCACCCTCCCTATCCCACCCCTCTAGGTGGTCACAAAACACTGAGGTGATCTCCCTGTGCTATGCGGCTGCTTCCCACTAGCTATCTATTTTACATTTGGTAGTGTATATATGTCAGTGCCACTCTCTCACTTCTTCCCAGCTTACCTTTTCCCCTCCCCGTGTCCTCAGGTCCATTCTCTATATCTGCATCTTTATTCCTGTCCTGCCCCTAGGTTGTTCAGAACCTTTTTTTTTTTTTTTTAGATTCCATAAATATGTGTTACCATGTGGTATTTTTCTCTTTTTGACTTACTTCACTCTGTATGACAGGCTCTAGGTCTATCCACCTCACTACAAATAACACAGTTTCGTTTCTTTTTATGGCTGAGTAATATTCCATTGTGTATATGTGCTACATCTTCTTTATCCATTCATCTGTTGATGGACACTTAGGTTGCTTCCATGTCCTGGCTATTGTAAATAGTGCTGCAATGAACATTGTGGTACATGACTCTTTTTGAATTATGGTTTTCTCAGGGTATATGCCAAGTACTGGGATTGCTAGGTCATATGGTAGTTCTATTTTTAGTTTTTTAAGGAACCTTCCTACTGTTCTCCATAGTGGCTGCATCAATTTACATTCCCACCAACAGTGCAAGAGAGTTCCCTTTTCTCCACACCCTCTCCAGTATTTATTGTTTGTACAGTTTTTGATGACCCTGACCAGGGTGTGAGGTGATACCTCATTGTAGTTTTGATTTGCATTTCTCTAATGATTAGTGATGTTGAGTATCCTTTCATGTGTTTGTTGGCAATCTGTATATCTTTAGAGAAATGTCTATTTAGATCTTCTGCCCGTTTTTGGACTGGGTTGTTTGTTTTTTTGACCTTGAGCTGCATGAGCTGCTTGTATATTTTGGAGATTAATCCTTTATCAGTTGCTTCATTTGCAAATATTTTCTCCCATTCTGAGAGTTATCTTTTCGTCTTTTTTATTGTTTCCTTTGCTATGCAAAAGCTTTTAAGCTTCATTAGGTCCCATTTGTTTATTTTTATTTCCATTTCTCTAGGAAATGGGTCAAAAAGGATCTTGCTGCGATTTATGTCAAACAGTCTTCTTCCGATATTTTCCTCTAAGAGTTTTATAGTGTCTGTTCTTATATTTAGGTCTTCAATCCATTTTGAGTTTATTTTTTTGTATGGTGTTAGGGAGTGATCTAATTTCATTCTTTTTTTTTTTTTTTTTTAGGTCTTAGTGGAAATGGTTTCCGTTTTTCACCATTGAGAACGATGTTGGCTCTGGGTTTGTCATATATGGCCTTTATTATGTTGAGGTAAGTTCCCTCTATGCCTACTTTCTGGAGCGTTTTTATCATAAATGGGTGTTGAATTTTGTTGAAAGCTTTCTTGGCATCTATTGAGATGATCGTATGGTTTTTATTCTTCAATTTGTTAATATGGTGTATCACATTGATTGATTTGCATATATTGAAGAATCCTTACTTTCCTGGGATAAATGGCGCTTGATCATGGTGTATGATCCTTTTAATGTGCTGTTGGATTCTGTTTGCTAATATTTTGTTGAGGATTTTTGTATCTATGTTCATCAGTGGTGTTGGCTGGCTAACATTTATTTGGTCCTAATTAGGCACTAGCATTGTACAAGTGCCAACAAAAATGACCTGTGCAAAAGTTCTTCATCTGTCCCAAAGATAGATATTATTAGTATTAACCTGATTTACTGAGTGAGGAAACTGAAGCTTAGAGCCTTTTCCTTCATAGATGCTAACCACAGGGCTGAACTCCACATCTAGGAGGCATCCTGTGTCTGTTTAGGTTTGTGGGTAGCTGTTTGCAGGTGGGTTAGGGGGGAACATGGAGGGTTAATTTTCAGGGGTTTCAAAACAGCTGACTGTAGTCATTGGGTGTTTCTCAATCTTATTTACTTTATTTAGTTGATTTCTCCCTAAAGTTTGGTGTATCCCTGACTATTCTGGAGAGATCCATCACCCAAAACAATATAAAGAACAGAAGATCATTAGAAATCAAATGATACTTATTAGAATGTCTAAGCCAAGAAGAGTTTATTGCCCAAAAAGTCACTTTATTTTAAAAAATTAAAAGTTTAAAATAAAGGACTTAGAGTTTTTTCATTCTTTGAGAAAACTAGCTGTAGACATGGTTTGCAGAGTTGTCTGTAGAAAATATCACTTCTAAGAATTAGCATCTAACTTGATTGCAAATTCTTTGAAAAACTAGGTGTTAAGTAACTAGGTGTTAAGTTTTCTTAGTTTTTCTATTTAAGGTTTTTATGTCTCTCTTATCTTGGGAGTACTTTTTCACTCAAATACTTCAAGATCAAATGCTATTTTAAAACTTAGAACTCTGGAATGATCAGTATTAAAAATTTATCAGAGCCAAAAGGGCCATTGCAAAACCTCAAGACTATGGGCTGAAAACTGAAATGGCTGTGGAAATTTCTAAGTCACAAACATGAATAAAATGGATTTTTGTGTAAGAATGATAACAACATTAGTGTAAAAATAAATAACAGGTAACGTTTCACTTTGGTGTAGGGATAATAAGGAATAGTGGTGACTGAAGCAAATGAAAACTTGTGGCTGCCTTTGCTCTAGCCCATTGTAACCATTCAGGAATGTGAGACCTGTGTTGATTTTTCCCTAGTGTTTGAAGAGAGACTATAGTTACTTTTATGTGAATGCTGTTATTTCTTTAAACGTTAGCAATTGAATCAATGTTTTAACCACTCTGTGCTATGTTTAAAAATACCTCTACTAAAAAAAAATACCACTACTGTTCTCGATCTCTGCTTTAGACTAACTCATTGTCTTAGGTCAATGGAAGTTAAATATCCAAGAAAGACAGCTCCAATATACCTATTTTTACAGGCTGAACTGTGAGATGAGATGTGGGAATCAAAATCACAAAAAACATAAGCAAAAATTTTAAAAAACTTAACGAAAACTTAGCAAAACTTTAAAAATTAACAAGCGCCACACTTCAGAAATGTTTGCATTTATTGTAGTTTTTATTGTAACCATCTCAATAAATTTCCTAAATTTTCACTTTTACTTTTAATAATTTTACACATGACTATAATTGCATTGAGAATGATTCTGATTTCTCTTTCATCTTCTGTCCATTTGACTTTCCAGCCACCTAACTATTAAACACCTCTAAAATTGTGTGTCTTGTGTGTAGTTAGTGCACTAATTAGCTGCTGACAAAGATGAATTCTTTCCCTGAAAACTCGTGAAGATCACGGTTCATCATGCTGCGTTTGGCGTGCTGAAGACAAATAGAAGACACTAAATAATGTTTTAATTATCCTCAAATCCTGGGAGAAGTTTCGGCCAAAGGAGTTTAAAAAATCTGGATGGTATGATGAAAAATTATCTTTACCTAGGCTCTCAGATGGTGATGATGTTCACTTTGAATTAATAGTCGCTCTGAAAGAGAGTAAAACATCTTTTGATGCGAAATTGAGCAGGTATTAAACAGTCCTCAACAATTATGACACAACAAATCCTTTTGGGTCTGAATCATAAGAAAACAACATTCAAAGGGCTTTCACTGGGGACTTCCCTGGTGGTCCAGTGAGTAAGACTCTGTGCTCCCAATGCAGGGGGCCAGGGTTCGATCCCTGGTTGGGGAACTAGATCCCGCACGCCTGCCGCAACTGAGTCCACATGCCGCAACTAAGAACTGCAGCTAAAGATCCCACGTGCCACAACTAAGAAGATCCCATGTGCCGCAACTAAGACCCAATGCAGCCAAAATAAATAACTAATAAATATATATATATTTTAAAAATTTGCATTCCCACTAGCAGCGAATGAGAATTCCTGATTGCTCCACGTTCTCACCAGCCTTTGGTATTGTCCTTTCTTTGGATTTTGTCCTTTCTAGTAAGTGTGTAGTGGTATCTCATTGTTGTTGTTTTAATTTTCAATTGCCTAAAACATAAGATTTGAGCATCTTTTTATATGCTTATTTGTCACCTACATATCTTTGGTGAGGTATCTGTTCAATTCTTTTGCCCATTTTAAGCATCTGGTTGTTCATTTTCTTTTTGTCGAGTTTTAAGAGTTCTTTGTATATTTTGGGTAACAGTCTTTCATCATATATATCTTTGGCATATATTTTCTCCCTGCTTGTGGCTAGTCTTCTCATTATCTTACCATTCACAGAGCAGAAATTTTAATTTTAATGAAGTCCAATTTATCAGTTATTTCTTACATAGATCATGCCTTTGTTGTTGTATCTAAAAAAGTCATCACCCTACCCAAGGTCAACTATATTTTCTCTTATGTTATCTTCTAGCTTTGCATTTTGCATTTAGGTCTATGATTTATTTTGAGTCAACTTTTCTGAAAGATGTAAGGTCCATGTCTAGCTGCTGCTGCTTCTTTTTAATTTGCATGTGGATATACAGTTGTTCCAGCGCCGTTTGTTGAATGGATTGTTCTTTCTCCATTTTTTGCCTTTGCACCTTTGTCAAAGATCAGTTGACTGTATTTGTGTGAGTCTATTTCTGGGGCCTCTGTTGGGTTCCATTGATCTGTTTGTCTATTCTTTTGCCAATACAACACTCTTTTGATTACTGTAGCTTTATAGTGAGCCTTGAAGTCAAGTAACATCAGTTCTCTAATTTTATTCTTCTTCAGTATTGTCTATTCTGTGTCTTTTATCTCTCCAGATAAACTTAGAATCATTGAGATTCACAAAATAACTTGCTGGAATTTATTTGGAATTGTGTCAAATCTACAAGTCAAGTTGAAAGAACTAACATCTTGACATTCTTGACTCCTCCTATCCATGAATGTGGAATATTTAATTCTTCTTTGATATTTTTTATTCAGAGTTCTGTAGTTTTCCTCATATAGATGTTGTATACATTTTGTTAGATTTGTTCCTAAGTATTTAATTTTGGAGGTGCTAATGTACAAGTATTGGGTTTTCAATTTCAAATTCCACTTGTTCATTGTTGGTACATAGAAAAGTGATTGACTTTTGTATATTAACCTTGTATCCTACAACCTTGCTATAATTGCTTATTTGCTGTGGCAGTTTTTTTGTTAATTCTTTTGGATTTTCTACATAGACAATTATACATTTGCAAACAAAGGCAAATTCATTTTTTCTTTCCAATCTATATGCCTTTCATTTCCTTTTTTTGGTCTTGCATTAGCTAGGAATTCCATACAGTGCTGAACAGGAGTGGTAAGAGGAGACATCCTTGTGTTGTTCCTGATGTTAGTGGGAATGCTTCTTGTTTCTTCTTTTTAAAACTTATTTTAATTTTTTAGTTATTGTGGTATAGTTGACTTACAATATTATATTAGTTTCAGGTGTACACCATAGTGATTCAATATTTTTATATATTACACACCATACAAAGTTATTATAAAATATTGACTATATCCTGTGTGCTGTACATTACATCCCTGTGACTTATTTATTTAGTACCTCTTAATTCCCTTAACCTGTTTTGCCCTTTCCCCACCCCGCTCCCCTCTGGTAACCACTAGTTTGTTCTCTGTATCTGTAAGTCTTTTTCTGTTTTGTTATATTTGTTTGTTTGTTTTGTTTTTTAGTGAAAGCTTCTAGTTTCTCACCATTATGTATAATGCTAGCTGTAGGGTTTTAAAAGACTTTCTGTAATGTCGAGGATTTTCTCCTCTGTTCTTAGTTTGCTGAGAGCATTTTTTGTGAATGGCTGTTAGATTTTGTCAGATGCATCTTATGCATTTATTGTTATGACCATATGGTTTTTCTTTTTTTATTATTATTTTATTTTTGAGGTACGCGGACCTCTCACTGTTGTGGCCTCTCCCGTTGTGGAGCGTAGGCTCCAGACACGCAGGCTCAGCGCCCATGGCTCACAGGCTCAGCCGCTCCACGGCATGTGGGATCTTCCCAGACCAGGGCATGAACCCATGTCCCCTGCATCGGCAGGCGGACTCTCAACCACTGTGCCACCAGGGAAGCCCTGGTTTTTATTTTTATACTGTTGATGTGATGGATTACATTAGTTGATTTTCAAATGTTGAACCAGCTTTGCATATCTGGGATTATCCCACTTGCCTGTGGTGTACAATTCTTTTCATACATTTTTGGATTTTATTTGTTAATATTTTGTTTAGGATTTTGGAATCTAGTTTGTGAGTGATATGGGTCTGTAGTTTTCCTGTGAAATCTTTGTCTGATTTTGGTATTAGGGATGCTGGCCTCACAGAACAAGTTAGGAAGTATTTCTTCTACTTTAGTCTTCTGAAAGACACTCTAGAGAATTGATATAATTTCTCCCTTAAATGTTTCATAGAATTCACAAGTGGACTCGTTTGGTCTGGTGCTTTCTATTTTGGAAGGTTATTAAATATTGATTCAGTTCCTTTAAATAGATATAGTCCTATTTAAATTGTATTTCTTTTTGTGTGAATTTTGGCAGATCATGTCTGTCAAGGAATTGATCCATTTCACCTAAGTTATCATTTGTGGTCATAATGTTTTTCATAATATTCCATTATTATCCTTTTTATGTCCATGGGATCTGTGATAATGTTGTATTTTTCATTTGTGATACTAGTAATTTACATCTCTCTCTCTCTCATTAATCTGGCTAGAGGCTTATCAATATTATTTATCTTTGCAAAGAACCAGCTTTTGGTTTTGTTGAGTTTTGCTGTTGATTTTTGTTTTAAGTTTTCCTGATTTCTCCTCTAATTTTTATTATTTTTTCCTTTTGCTGACTTTGGATTTGGTTTGCTCTTCTTTCCTAAGCAAAAGCTTAGATAATTGATTTAATTCTTTCTTCTTTTCTTTTCTTTCTTTCTTTTTTTCCTTTTTGGCTGCATCGCATGGCATGTGGAATTTCCTTGGCCAGGGATTGAACCCATGCTCCCTGCAGTGGAAGCACGGAGTCTTAATCACTGGACCACCAGAGAAGTCCAAATCTTTCTTCTTTTCTAATGTATGCACTCAATGCTATAAATGTCCCTCTAAGCACTTCTTTTGCTGCATCCCACAAATTTTGGTGAGCTGTATTTTCATTTTTTTTTAGAATGTTTTCATATTTCTCTTGAGACTTCTTATTTGACCTATGTGTTATTAAGAAGTGTATTGTTTAATATCCATGCATTTGGGGGTCTTCTATCTATTATTGATTTCTAGTTTAATTAGTTCCATTGTGGTCTGAGCAGATATTTTATGATACCTATTCTTTTAGATTTGTTAGGATGTGTTTTATCCCCCAGAATATGCTCTGTTTTGGTCAATATTCCATGTGAGCTTGAGAAGAATGTATTTTCTGCGTAGTTGGATATAGTTAATTGATGTCCATTATATCCAGCTAATTGATAATGTTGAGTTTAGCTATGTCTTACTGATTTTCTGCCTGCTGGATATTTTCACTTCTGATAAAAAATTAAGTCCCCAACAATGTTAGTGGACTCATCTATTTCTCCTTGCAGTTCTATCAGTTTTTGCCTCATGTATTTTGATGCTCTTGTTAGACACATACATGTTAAGGGTTGTTATGTGTTCTTGGAGAATTGACATCTTTTTAATTATCTCTGAGAACTCGTCTTGCTCTTGACATCTCTGTCAGAAATTAATATAGCTTCTTCTGCTTTGTTTTGATTAATGTTAGCATAGTATATCTTTTACCATCCCTTTTCTCAATCTATATGTGTTTTTATATTTACAGTCGGTTTCTTTTAGACAATGTAGAGTTGGGAATTGTTTTTTGATCCACTCTGACAACTCTTTTAATTGGTGTATCTAGACTCTTGACAATTCAGTGTGATTCTTGATATAGTTGGATTAATATCTCCCATATTTTTTACTGTTTTCTATTTATTGCCCTTTATTTCTGTTTTTGTCTTCCATTCTTTCTGTGGGTTTAATTGAGCATCTTATTGATTCCATTTTCTCTCTTTTCTTAGTATATCAATTATACTTCTTTTTAAACTTTTTTTTTAGTGGTTGCCTTAGAGTTTGCAATATGCTTTTACAAGTGATTCAAGTACACCTTCAAATAACACTATAACTCTTCATGGGTAGTGCAAGTACCTTATAATAACAAAATATTCCTAATACCTCCTTCTTCTTCCTTGTATCATTGCTGTCATTCATGTCACTTGTACATAAGAATACATAAGCATGTGTATGTATACACATACATATACATATATAATTGAATACATTGTTGCTGTTATTCTTTTCAACAAACTTTTCTCTTTTAGATCAATTTAGAATAGGGAAGAAAAATAAAAGTTTCTATTTTCCCTTCATTTATTGCTTCTCTCTGATTTTTTTTTCTCTTTTTATGTACATCTAAATTTTTGACCCATATCATTTGCCTTCTGTTTTAATAACATTTACTCTTTCTTGCAAGACAGGTCTACCACTCCATTTTTGTTTGTCTGAGAGTTTTTATTTCCCCTTCACTTTTGAAGTATAGTTTCACAGGGTACAGAATTCTAGGTTGGTGATTTTTTTTCTCCCAACACTTTAAATGTTTCACTTAATTCTCTTCTTGCTGGCATGGTTTCTGAGGAAAAGTCAAATGTAATTCTTGTCTTTGTTCCTCTGTAAGTAAGGTGTTTTTTTCCTCTGGCTCTTTCAAGATTTTCTTTTAATCTTTGATTTTTTTCAGTTTGAATATATGTCTAATTTTGGGGTTTTGGGGGCATTTATCTTGTTTGGTGTTCTGACCTTCCTGAATCTGTGGTTTGGTATCTGACATGAATTTGGGGAAATTCTTGGTCATTATTGTTTGAATATTTCTTCTGTTCTCTTATCTCTTCTGTTATTCCCATTATGTATATATTATACCATATGTCATTGTGGAGAACTGTGGAGTTTTTGGATATTCTATCTCATTTCTTTCAGTCTTTTTTTTTTTTTTCCTTTGCTTTTCAGTTTTGGAAGTTTCTATTGCCATATCCTCAAAGTCAGTGATTCTTTACTCGAGTCTCTAATGAGCCCATCAAAGGCATTCTTCATTTATGTTACAGTTTGAAAAAAATCTCTAGGATTTCTTTTTGATCTTTTCTTAGAATTTCCATCTCTCTGCTTTCATTGTCCATCTGTTCTTGCATGTTGTCTACTTTTTTCAGCAGAACCCTTAGCATATTACTCCTAGTTGTTTGAAATTCCTGGTCTGATAATTCCAACATCTCTGCCATATCTGAGTCTGGTTCTGACGCTTGCTCTGTCTCTTCTATCTGCTTTTTTTGTCTTTTAGTATGCCTTGTAATTTTTGGTTGCAAGCCAGACATGATGTACTATGTGAAAGGAACTCTGGTAAATAGGCCTTTAGTGTGTGGTAAGGAAGATGTGGGGGGATGGGAAGTGTTCTGTAGTCTTATGATTAAGTCTTTTGGTGAGCCTGTGTCCCTGAGCTGTGACCTTCACCATTTTTTCTCAGTAGTCCCCCCTCCTTATATGGAAAAAGTTGGCAAGTGTAAGTGAGGGTTGAGTATTTTTCTTTTCCCATCTGGAAGACTAGAGCAGGCAGGAGTCACCATTTCTCTTCCCGCAGTTCAATTAGGCTCTGCTATAACCCCAATAGTGTAGACTCCCATAAAATAGTTTCTTCTTAAGCAGGCCTCATTAAGAAGAACAGAATGCTCTGATGTATTTCAAAATGGTTACTTTTCCCCTCCCTCTATGGGCACAGGAGAAGATTTCACTCTGATATTCACTGTGAGAAACTGGTAAAGCTCCTGGAGGTAAAACTCACAAAAGTGTGAGCCCTCCCCTCCCTCCTTTGACTGTGTCCCCCTGGAGTTTTAATCCTCAGACTTGTCCATACTGAGCCTTCAGTAATTTGTCAGTTACAGTTCAGGATCTCCTAACCTGTACTGCTTCTGGCAAGCATTTCAGCTCAGGCGTTTGTGATCTGGTAAATTGTAATTCTGTTTTCACCTGTTTGTGTGTTGATGTTTGCACTAATGGTGCAAAGCAATGATGTGTAAAGCTGCCGGTGCTTTAGCGTGAGTCAACGCAGTGGCACCAAACTGTACTAGTTGTCACTGTATACTTCATTGTCGCCCACTCGCGTGGGTGGTTGGGAATGCCGGTTGCATTGAAGAATGTTCTGGATAAAGCTGTAAAAATTATTAATTTTATTAAATCTTGGCTCTTAAGCACATCTGTTTAATATTCTGTGAGATGAGATGGGAGATACAGCTAGGTACTTTTCTGCATATGCAAGTGTTATGGTTGTCTCCAGGGAAAGACTGGGTGTGATTGTTTGAGTTGCTGTGGAACATCATATTTACTTGAAACAGCAGCTGTGGGATGAACTGTGGTTTCAGATTTGGGGTATTTGGGTATTTGGAAGATATTTTCTCAAAAAAGAATGAAGTGAGCCTGTCATTGCAAGAAGAAAAGCTGGTAGTATTTGCTTATGGTGATAAATTCAAGTGAATTTAGAGTTTGGAATATTTATGTCTATCACTGTGAGCTTGGCAGCTTCCTTATACTTAAAGACTTTTCTAATGAGTTGGATATACTGAGATTAACTAATGTGATGTGTTTTTTAAATATTGAATAATGAAATGTGTTAATATTTGGAAGATATGCATAACTCTCAGTGAATTACTATTAAAAAATGTACAACATTGAGCTTCTCTGGTGGCTCAGCGGTTGAGTCCACCTGCCGATGCAGGGGACACGGGTTCGTGCCCTGGTCCGGGAAGATCCCACATGCCGTGGAGGGGCTGGGCCCGTGAGCCACGGCTGCTGAGCCTGCACGTCCGGAGCCTGTGCTCCGCAATGGGAGAGGCCACAACAGTGAGAGGCCCGCTTACTGCAAAAAAAAAAAAAATGTACAACATCAAACATGGTTAAAAGGTCTCTTCAAATTCCAAGATAGGTCAATGGGTTTTAAGGTAACAGAGTATGAAAGGTTCACTGATACGGTTTCGGATTCCACATCATGACTGCCTTTAAGAAACTACCACTTATTGAATTTTGTTGTTGTATTAAAGAAGAATATTCACAACTCACTGAAAATGTTATAGCAATGAACATATTTTTCCCTTTTCCAACTATCATTGAAAATACATTTCCAAACAATATATCACAGTGCATTGAAGCATTTGAGAATTCAGCTATTTTCTATTAAGCCAGACGTTAAAGAAATTTGCATTCTTATGAGATAGTATCATACTTCGTACTACAATTTTTTAGGAAAAGATAGCTGTTTTTCATAAAAGTATGTTATATATGTTAACATGTAATGGGTTTATAATTGTTAATTTTAAATAAATTTGTAAACAAATGAATTTCTTGGATAGCAAATATTAAAATTTTCCTGTTTTAGTTGCTAACATATTAAATATTGTTAGATAATAATACACATAAATAGAAGCTCTTTGTGGTTCTCCGTAATTTTTAAGAGTGTAAAGGAGTCCTGAGATTAAAATGTTTAAGAACCACTGCCACGAACAATGCCTATCATTGAATTTTGTTTAGTGGTTAATAGTTAATATGTATTTAAATTTACAGACCTTAACACCACAATATGCATGTCTTTTACTTTTTTTCATGTTAAATAAAGGAGTCCTACTCAAAAAATTGGGACTCAATGGGTGTTCAGGAAAAAGTGAGATCCAGTGGACTGGAGAATTTATGAAAGATTTGCCAAAAGTATAATAAGGGAACATAAAATGTAACTCGAACAATGAATTGAGCTAGTATTTTCTAGCTTAAAAAATAAACTGTTCCTTGTTCTAAATTCACCTACATATCTCTGCTCCCTCTCTCAGCAAAACTCTAAAAACTTTTAAACGTTTTCTGTGGTTATAGACTCCATCTTTCTATTTTCCATTTCTCCTTCTATCCATTCATTTGGGAGTGCCATGGTCAAGATCACCAGTGACCGACCTTGTGTTGTCAAGTCATATATCTGTTTGTACCTTACCTGAATTCTCAGCACTGTTAAAGCGATTGACCGCTCCTTCTTTCTTGAAGCCCTCTCTCTGTTGGCTTTTGTGACACTATACTCCTGGTTTTGCTCCTTCCTACCTTACTGGCTTCTTTAGTTTCTCTTCTTCTGCTTGACCTCTAAATGTTGGAGTGCCCCCAAGGTTATGTCCTGGGGCTTTTTTTTCTTCTCTATCTATATACTTTCTCCAATGAACTGGGGCCAGCTGTCTCTTCTCTCTTTCCTGAGTTATGAACACTTTCCCTGAGTTATGTCTTTGTGCCAGGGACATTCAACTCTTTAACTTCAGCCTCGAACTCCCCTCAGAAACCAGGATCAGTACAGCTACCTCCCTACTTGAGATCTCTACATTGGTGTCCAGTAGGCATCTCAAATTCAACATGGCCAGGACAAGCTGACCCTCCCACTCCAACAATTACTGCTCATTTCGACTTCTCCATTCCAATAAAATGGCACCACGATCAACCAGGTATTCAAGGCAAACTCAAATGACAAGCCTTTTTCACTTAATAGGACTTTGTTTTTTTCTCGGGAAGACAAAACAAAACACTGTCTTCCAAAGAATTTTGATGTCATAATATTGTTTTAAGTTCAAGAGGTAAAAGGAAAATATTTACTCTTATTTTTTCCACGTATTTTCATGAAATGAGTACACTTTTTCCTGCAATAGGGCGGCTCCTCTTAAATCCTTCATATGTAAAATTTATCCATCTCTATTGATATTAAATAGCCACAGTTTCAAGGTGACAGTTGCTGCTAAAATCATTCTGAATGTAGAATATTTATAGGAGTAATAAGGTTTAATCCCTGTATGATATGAAATTCAGATTGGCATCAGGTATCTAGAATTAAAAGTGCGAACTGTTAAAATCTGTGCGATATTTGAGAGTGATCTGTGTGTGCCTGACTGATGAAAAGAGTGGGAAGGACAAAAATGAGTTGAGAAAGATTATCATTTAGTACACTGAAATTATAAGATAAGCAAATGCATTCTGAGAATAAAACTCACCATGGACTTGACTTTTGAGCTGGTAGTGGCCCAGATGGACAGACAAGGCCAAAGGGGATTGCTGTCATCTCCCTATTACATCTGAAAGAGTTTTCTTCCTTCTTTTGATTTCTTGGTAGCAAACTTGTGACATTTTTAGCTTTCTCAAACTTTAATGTATCACATTTAATACATTTTATCAAACTCTTGCTGAGAGGAAAACAATGTGGACCAAATTGAAGAGAAGGTGAGGTGAGCTCTCTGAAAGGGAAGAAAGCAGCCCACGACTAGAGTGATATCTGGGAATACACCGTGCAGCATCACCGTCAGGGGAGCGCTGGTTTGCTGAGTGTGTGCTGTGCTAATTACACACCTGCAAGCTGGAGGTCCCTTCCTCCAAAGGTGACCTAGGCTGTCTTACCTGGCTCACCTGTCTCTGCATCTCACGAGCCTTCAGAGATTATTATCACCTGTTTACACAGCCCAGCTTGTGATTTTCATTGTTGGGAGGAGGGTCCTCTGGTGAGGTATCAGGAACTCCAAGTGGCTGAGCGAGAGGGTACTGTACATAGAGGGAGTATGACCTGGAGTTGAAAGTCAGGGTGAAATAAGTGAACCCGTTTTTCCCATTGAGTCTTACTTATTTGTTTCCCGGTCTGTTTCTTTAGTCTTTGGAAGAATAAACATAAAGATCATCAGACTGTGGTCTCTGGACCAAGTGTATTAGGGAACTTGTTCAAAATGCAGATTTCTGGGTCCTAAACCAATCTGCTGAATCAGGCCTTCTGGGGACAGGGCTGGAGAATCTGCATTTGGAAGAAACTCTCCAAGTCTCATACACAGTGAAAAGTTTGAGAACCACTGGCATTAAAAGCCATTTTCTGGAACTTATTTTCCATATATTTGTATCAGAATGAAGATGATATAATTCTGATGAAATTCTGAACCAGGGAGAATGAATGAGTACAGAGATAAAACAACATATTAAATCTCATATGTTTTTGTGACTAGGGTATTAATGCTTCCTTGATTGATAGGAGAAAGATTAAATGCCCCAGTTACCAAAGTCTGAAAGGACTCTGTAGATTCTGGTTGTTAAAGGATGATTCTGAGAACACGTTGTTTATCTTCAGAGGGGAAGACTTACACATTTTGTAAAAAATGTCAAACAGTTTCATGATTTTGCCCTCTGGGCAAACTGTCTTAAATCTGCCTTCACTGTTGTATAAAATGAGGCTCTTGGGAAAAATAAATGCTTGGTTAGAAATGCTAAGAAGTTCCAGGTTTTCTTTCATATGCAGTTAAACAAAAAGTTCCCTATTGTCATGGAGGATTGAAGATAAAAAGTCAGATAAAGATAGAGTTTACTTTATTAGCTTGTATGTTTCCTTCTACCTCCTAGTTTGATTCATTTTCACTACCTCCTGTCTTTAATTTGTTGGTTTCAGAATGTGACTGAGTTCAGTTTATGAAGATAAGGTTTATGCAAGTAGAAGTGAAGTTTAAGTTTTGCTTGCATGAGAGGTTATGTTTCCTATGTGGTTAATACGAAATGTAAACTGGGCAACCAAAGCAACCGTGCTGTTTTAAGACTAAACAGAAGGAGCTAAGGAGCATTTTTAGTATAGGTATGTGGAAAACTATTCAAGAAAAACAAAACTAAAATTAAAAATTAGACTAACACTAATTAAAATGGGCACTTAAAGTCAGAAAATTCGAAAATCTCTCTCCATTGCAAATTATACCTAACTGTAGATAATATTTCAAAAGATTGTATCACGTTTCCAATAAAAAAGTTAAGGTGACATCCAGTACTTTCACATTCATTTTATTTAATTCAGCTGAATTCTTTCATTCATTTGAGGCTGTCAGTACTGATGTGGCTTTGTAGTTATGGAATCTGAAACGTGAACCCATTGAATCAGGAATCAAGATGGTGCTGAAGCTAAAGCCAGGAGTGGGATCTGTGGCCGATTTGTTTTGTTTCCTTTAAATAATATTATTTTTCTTTACAAAAGTTACAACATGCACACAGCCAGATATTCTGACAATAAGAAAGTATACAAAGGTCATCTTCCTATCACCTGGAGGTAATCACTGTTTGCATTTTGGTATATGCTACATATTTTTTCTTAGTGTGAACGCACACTGACATTACCCATGTGTATATATGTATATATTATATACATGTGTAATATTCGTATATACGTATATGTACACCCATATACAGTTGTGTGTGTGTATATATATATATACGTATGTATATATACACGAAAGTGTGTATGTATAGGTATGCACACATCCAGTATGCTGTTTAGTAATTTTTTTTGCCAAACAGTATAGACATCTGTTGTATACACACACACATGTATGTATAATTTTCATCCCATTCCATTTACTTTTGCACAGTATTCTGTAGTTTGCATGTACCATAATATATTAAATGATCCCATTAATTATGGGCATTTAGGTGGTTTCCACTGTTGTAATCAATACACTGAAACCCCTTGTCTGAATATTTTCTTAGGATAAATTCCCAGAAGTAGAATGACTGGGTTAAAGGGAATGCCCACTTAAAAATTTGAGATATATTGTAAGTTGTCCTCAAAAGTGTTGTGCCATTTTATACTGTTATTAGCAATGTCTTGAGGGTGATAATTTTGGAATATTATGCATAATCCTGGGTTTTGTTAATCTTTTAAATCTTTGTAAATATAGCATGTCAAAAATGAACTTTTTTTTTTTTAAATGAAATTCTTACATTAATTTTCATTTATTTGATGCAGTATCTTGAGATTCCTTCAAGCTTCTATGTGTCCTGACTTGGCAGGTAGTGGCTGGAGTTCTTAAGACAGACAAGGGAAGGGATGATCTCACGTGGTCACTAGGTAGTTAGTGGACGTTGTCTTGAGGACAACGTCTTGTATTTGCCGGATAGAAAGTCTCGTCTTTTTTTCCTTCTAAACTTTCTCTTTTAAGGCTCAGTATAAATAACTCTTTTAATCCTTTTTTTCTTTGCTAAATTAATAGCTTATTTAGTCATGGGCTTAATGGCCATCAGGAAGAGTCCAGATCTTTGAAATACAAATGAACTCATTTGCCTACCATAGGGCTGTGGAGAGCTCAGACCTGTTCCCAGAAATACAAATTCTGGCTTCCTAAAACTTGAATGGGGCAAGAGGGGATGGGAAATTCTTCCATTCCTTCTTGAAGGTCCCTTTCTTTCTCCCTTCCTCCCTCACTTCCTCAATTTCTCTCACTTCTAAAGGGCTCCCTTTAGAATTTCTGGCCCTTTTGTTTGTATTAGAAATCCCATTTTTGGCTAGATTTTGGTCTTTTGTGCTTCACAAGACTTAGAAGTTTAGGAAACATTTGACTCTGTGTGTTTTACCGCAGAACTTTGAGATCTTGGTGGATACGTTTAATTCATATCTACGTGATCACTTTTGGTCCTGCCCCCAAACTATAAAGGAAATATAATTCCCAGGTAGGAGAAGCAACACACAAGATTTCTGCCTTATACAACAAAACTGTTATGCTCGACAGTTATTGGATTTTTAAACTTTGGTTTCTTATAAAAAACAATTAATTCAGATCAACGCTCATTTGATTTAGTCCAGTGTTGCCTTCATAGTATCTTTTCCTGCTTTCTGCAGGCATTCTTACACCGGATGAACCAGTGCGCTGCGTCGAAACTTGACAAAAATGTAACAGAAGAAACGGTGAAGGTGAGGAGGTGCCCTCGACACCAGCACAAGGTCCCCTCAGATGAAATGTTACCTGTGGGATGTTGCCTCAGGGCTCGTCAACTTGTCTCCACTTCCGGGATAAGTTCTGTACCAGTCACCAGTCATTGTGTGGCCAGCAATGAGAAAAAGGGAAACTAGGGTTTGGGAAAAGAAACGGGGGTTATGAGGATGGTGTAGAAGACAGAGAGGAATTTTTGCCAAGACCTTGGAAACGTTTGAAAGGAGGAAAAAGATAACCCCGAGTCCAAGAACCTTCATGTCTCTCGAGGGGAAAGGAGCTGAACCATGTGTGAGGGAATTGCTAGAGGGCCTGGGCGGCAGGATGTGGGCACATGCGGCTTCTAGTCTCTGACCCCTGGAGAGCAAACGATTTGAAGGGTCCACTGGGGCAGAAAACGTCCACACAGTATCTTCAGCTCACAAAGGTATAAGCATTTCCTTTTAAACCGTAGGGAAGGAAAATTGTGAAGAGTTTGGGGGAAAAAAGGGGGGGATGGTAAATGAAAATTAATTGTGCTCTAGTCATTATTCATTGAAACTGTATAAATCATCATTGATATTTATTTTGGATGCCAACTTGCTGTTTTATTTTACGGAAAATAATTCCCAAGGATTTTATAGACACATCTGTTTCCCATTAAATTCAATAGTAATGTTTACATTCTCCTTACCATGGAGTGTTTTAGTTTGGGTGCTTTTGGTTGCAAGCAAAAGACACCTGTTACTCAAAGGGACATGAAGGTACTTTGATTCCCATAGCAGGGACTTCTATAGGCAAAGAAGCCCTTCCCCCAGAGCCTGCCAGCCATTCTGCCCGCACTGTTTTACCTGCAGCCCGCTGTCCTTAGTGGGGTGGGACAATGACCATGCTTGGGTTCAGTTACTCAGGATTGTCCTGAGAGCCGGAACTAGGTTCCCGGTTCCCAGAATTGTGTGGGAGGGTAGAGGATGTCCAGACAGAATGGGTGCTCTGCCAGCCGGGGGTGGGGGGGTGGGAAGGACAACTCTCCACCGACATTTTCAACTTGAAAATACTCCACTCCCATAGAATTTTTTAAAAACTTGCCTCACTATTGCACTTACACATTTATTTACAGATGCTGTTCTCAAACATTGAAGATATCCTTGCAGTACATAAAGAATTCTTAAAAGTCGTGGAGGAATGTTTACATCCAGAACCTAATGCTCAGCAAGAAGTGGGAACCTGCTTTCTTCACTTTGTAGGATCAATTTCTGTTTATTTTAAAAGCTTTTCCCCCTAAAATTTCAAGTTTCACTTCTGGAACAGTAGTATGTGGGAATTCAGCATTAGAAGTAAAATCTGACACCAAAAGTTTGGGGTCTTTTAAGGCCAATGAAATCTTCCACTTAGAGCCAGAAAAGGGGAGAGGGCCTCACATCATCCATTTTATTCAGCGAAGAATAAACAGGCTTTTCTTTTTCCCAACGAGTTAGTTTTTTGCATCCTCTGTAGCTTTGAATTCTAATGAATATTCAGGCTGTTTCATAATGAATGGATTTTTATGTTTCCCTCAAACATAGAGCATTTCTCTTTTGAGGCAGAAAATCCTTACTTTTACAATGATGCGATGAGCCTTTTATTAGTCAAAACGTTCCCTTGTTAATCGACTTGTGACTAACCTGGAGGTGAACAGACCTGGTCCCTCTAGGTACACATATGCCTGCATCTGAATTTTTCTCAGAGGCTTGTACTGAACAGTGCCGAAGAAGAACAAGCCAGTAGTTGGTTATTTCAAATTATATGTCATGCTTGTATGATCATTTTCATCCCTTTGCACATGCTAGCTGAAATTATTTATGCAATCGATTTGCAAGGTACAAAGCCACCGGTAACGGTGAAAATCGTTTTCAGAACGAAAGGGCATTCATACTGACAAAAGAAAAATAATGCTGCTATTTCGACCACTCTGCTGATGCTAATTTTCAGAATACCAGTTTGAATCCATTTACTTATCAAAATGCTATGCAATTAGTGTTTTATTTAAAAATGTATAGGAGTATTTTGTCATAGAAATCAATTTTCATTTATTTTTGATTTCCAGTCTTTTATAAAGTAATGATATGGAGTTCCTAGATCTATATTTCTGTATGTGGTGAGCAGACTCTGTAAATGTTATTTTTAGAATCAGAAAATATTCCATAAAAATAATTATATTAAAGGGAGAGACTCCTTGGGTATAGGAAGATCAAGGTTTCGTTGGGCAAAACTATAAACCACGTGTGTTGTATCCACTTAATCCAGACTGTTCCCTTTCATGAAAGAATGCACATCTCCTGCCAGCTGGAGTAGTTGCTATCTCAGTGCCGGGCTGTACATGGGAATCTTGCACCCTGACATCCATTTCCTCAGTAACACACTATGAATCTGTCAGCCATGAATTTAGTTAAACTGTTTCTGAAGTTTGTTTTCTTCTGGTTTATCCCATCTCTTGAAATAAGTAATTCAATACATTTTCTCCTGGCTGTATGAAATAGCACTCTGTGTTTCTAAATACACGTCTTTGAAATTTTAGAGGACACACTTCTGTTCCACTGTTCAGTCACTACATTTTCTGTGTCTGCCTCTTTTACTGGGATATATTTACTGGGATATTTGATAGATATTGATCATAGATACTTGGAGAAAATCTTACAGTTGGAAGGGAGCTTTAGAGATCAAGATGGTGTGAAATTTCTCCTTTTATGAAAGAATCCCTTCTATAGGATCTGTGAAGGTTGTTGATCTTGTTTTTACTTGATCACTTTTAGTTACAGCTCTAATTGTTAGAAAATCTCTATATTAATCCTGAATCTGCCTATCACTGCCCATCATGACCCTTGAAATTTCCACCCAGTGGTCCTAGTATTGTGTTTTGGAGCGACAAAGAGTTGTAAATCCTTTACAATAAATAGGACAGCTATTTGAAGTAGCTACCATTCCTTACTTTTATGTACTAACAAATCTCTCTCTCTGAGATGACCTCTCAGATGTAACATCTTCAGGGTCTGTCATTATCTCAGTCGCTTGTTGCTGACTCTTCTCCACTTTGTCAGTGTCCTTCTTAAACACAACTGTCCAGATTGGTGCATATGGCCTGCAGGGTACTATGTCCTGTTGCTCTATGGTCTGGTACATGCTTTTCCCTCCACCAAAAATACTTTCTTCCCTCTCCCTGCTAGGGAATCATGGATTTATGTCTCTGTATCTTGCCCACATATGACATCTTTTTTAAAGCTGTGTCTGAATCCTCCCAGCAAAGCTAAGTACTCTCTTCTCTGTAATCTGCTACCACGTCGTTCATTTAATTTTTATTGCATACGTCATATTGGATTGTAATTAATATAAGTCTGTCTCCTTTCCTAGACCGTTCTTCGTGGATCAGGGAAAATAAATGAAACATACTTATGTATACACATAGTATAGCTCTTGAAACATAGTAAACATTTAATAAAGTTTGTTCATAAACTCACACTTAAAATTTCAAAATGGCTAATAAAATGACTAACTTATTCTTACTTGAATTCACAGAAAGACAAGTTTCGTATCTACGACGAATATTGTAGTAATCACGAGAAGGCACAGAAATTGCTTTTTGAACTTAACAAAATAAGAACAATCCGGACATTTCTTTTGGTAAGTATATATTTACGTATCACTGTATACTATTATTTGTTGATAGCCCCACTGAGAGCCGAGGAATAGCATCCGTGTGGTGTAAAAAGTGCTTGTACGACATCTGTTTTTAACATATCCCTGCTAGGAAGCTAGAGAGTCATTTGAGAAAAGTAAGAAGTGAGACTGTAAATCAACTATATTTCTCTCTATATATGCTCTTAAAATCACACACACACACACACACACACACACACACACACACACACAAATGAAATGAACGAAATTAAAAGAAGTGAGAGTTGGGAGAAGCTTGTTTATGGGGAAACACTGTCATGCCCTCTCCTGGTTGATTATGAGTTGTGAAACCGCAGGTTCTTAGTGAGCGAAGACATTTATGCCAGAGTTCACAGTTGCTTTTATATCCCTCAGCTCCCTAGAGCTTCATTTACTTCTGCTGAGAGAGCTCTAAGTAGGGCAGTGACAGGAAGGAAATGCATCATGGGGATGGTAGAAAAGAATTTTCAAGATTGACTTTTCTCCTACATACGTTCCATATTCAGTGTTCATAAAAAGCGCAAGAATCTGTATTTAATTTCTTCAGGATCGTACAAATAAATGCATAGTTTGACAGTTTCTTGGACATTGTAATTGCCAGTGAGAACCACACTGTAAATAGAATTCAGTGATATTTAACGAATTGTGGAGTGGAACAGACATCTCCACGATCCAGTTTTAGAGCCTGGATCAGCTCATTTAAAATGAAAAATACAATGCCCATTTACAGCTCTTTTCCACTCGCACCATTAGCTCCAGGCAATCATCGATCTGCTTTCGATCTCTAGAGGTTTGCCTTTTCTGGAGATTCCGTATAAATGATTTGTACAATATAATCTTTTGATGCCTGGCTTCTTTTACTGAGTAAAATGATTGTGAGGTTCATCCTTGTTGTGGCATGTATCCACATTCTCTTCATTTTTATTGCTGAATAATATTCCATTGTATTTTGTTTATCCGTTTGCCAGTTTATGAACATTGGGTCAACAATTGACTGTGATAATGATGGACCTTGAAGATCCTACATATGAGATGTCATTTCAGAGAGAGAGATTTAGTAAAGTCAGGAAATGTCAAGTTTGGGCAATTCTGAAGAATGCTGTTATGAATATTCATGTACAAGTCTGTGTGTGGACATACATTTTCATTCTCTTGGGTAAATACTAAGAGTAGAATTGCTGGATCAGAGTAAGTTTATGTTTAGTTTTTTTTTTTTTTTTGTAATTGCTCTAGGGACTACAATATGCATCTTAACTTAGGAAGTTTATTTCCCTCAGGTTGGTTATTGTTTTTTGTTGGTTTCGTTTTCAGGAACTTGTCTCGATTTAATTTGAGCATCTGTGTCTTTTGTATACGCAGCTGCTGTGTTTGCTCAGTTTTTGTTTTATAGCTTAGCGTTTCTTTTTAGGGGTCACTCCTCTGACTGGTTAACTTAGTGGTCAGCTGGGGATTTGAAAGAGGTGATCGAACATCATAATCCATGATTTGTGGGTCTGTGTGTGAGTGTTGCGGGCGACACATTCACAGGCCAGGCAGTTTTCAAGTCAGATCTGGGTTTTTTTTCTCCTGGGGCCATCTCAGGTCCTCTCTGCACGTGCATAGTCTGACGTTTGCCCTGGACTGCAATCTCAGGCTAGCAGAAATGTGAGCGCTCCCCATTTTTCTTGGACAGTGTGCTAATTTTATTGACATCACTCCTGGGTGTGGGATTTTTGCCCTCTGCAGTCCTCTCTGGTAGCAGGTTTGCAGGGCCAGTGCTACTGTGACAGGGCTACCATGCAGGATGAGCTGAGGATGGCCCTGGGGCTGGGGGCACGTAGGGGCAGGATGGGAGGAGCCCAGGCAAGAATGCCACCAACTCCCCTGTTCTTACCTGAAGTTCAGCAGTTTTTCATGAATAAACATTTCTCAGTTTGTTGTTTGACTTCAGTTGATTACCAGAGCCCTTAAATTGTTGGGTTTTTTTTACAGTTTTGCTCAGTATAACAGTTGTTTTGGGGAAGAGAATTTACTCATCTCTTCTCTCTGCCATGGCCAGAGGAAGTTCCTGTGCCCCTGGACCAACGGGGCTCTCTTTGAACTATCAGAACTTTGCTGTCTTATTGAGAGCACTCTGTTCTCAGCAGAGCTGGCTCTCCACTAAATAAATGTCACAATTCCAGAGTGCTGGTTTTTACAAGATCCTACAGCATAGTCTGGTAGGAAGACCCTGGCTTTTATAGTTCTTGCCTTGGCACTAAGTGGCCACTAATTACCTGGATGACTTGAGGAAATTCATTACATGTCTGATGTCATTTTCCGTACTCATAAAATGGGGAGAATAACGATGACCCTTTGAAAAACATTAAGGATTTACATATTTGGGGTGATGATATTATATTTTTGGTTACTTGCATATACTGTCACCTGAGTAAGTTTTTAGGATCAGTGGAATCTCTAGCAGCTTCTTTAGGGAACATTCTGTCTGTCTACATAAGGAGAAAGCTGGCTCTCATAAGCCAGTCTAATAAGGACCTACTGTATAGCACAGGGAACTCTACTTAATACTCTGTAAAGACCTATACGGGAAAAGAATCTACAAAAGAGTGGATACATGTATATGTATAACTGATTCACTTTGCTATACGCAGAAACTAACACAACATTGTAAATTAACTCTACTCCAATAAAAGTGAAAGAAATAAAGTGGCTGTTATGAAGAGAGTTTGTAATCTATACAGTACTAATAGATAAGGAAATAAAAGGGGGTTAGACAGTCATGTGTTCCTCAGGGTGCTTCAGCCCAGGGCTAGGTAGAGGGGGTGGCCACATTTAAAAGGAGTGCTCACTCATACGGGGACACTGAAACATCACTGGAAATAGAATGGGATGTAGATAGTTGTGTTACATAGGGTTCCTCTGGGGACAGTACCATACACAGGTGGAAAGAGTATTTTGATGACCTGATTGCAGTAGGGGTTGAAACCCCCAAAGAGCCTGTTTGAATGAGACACTTCTTTGCTGCTGTGTCTTCTAAGGTTTCTGGTGAAGTGAAAGTCATGGTGCTGGTTTTGCCGAGTTGGTTGAACAAATTGGAGCTGAACTCAGTTGCTCAGGGCAGTGGGGGGCTGGTCTGCTTCCATCACTCTTCCTTTTGCTTCCTTTCCCACTCAGCACTCGGTCTCTCCTCTCAAGGAATGTAGGACAGTATTTTAAAAAATAGTGGTATAAAGGTTATAAATTATCAGTATGATGTTTGAAGAGCTCTTTTCTTCCTTAGTCAAATATTTATTATCGGCTTCCTCTGTGCCGGTCACCCTGATAGGCACTGCAGAAACAGGTTTTGACATAAGTCTCCAGTCTGTTATTTTAGGGAATTCCCTGGCGGTCCAGTAGTCAGGGCTTGGAGCTTTCCCTGCCGAGGGCCCGGGTTCGATCCTGGTCAGAGAACTAAGATCCCACAAACCGCGTGGCGTGGCCAAAGAAAAAAAATCTGTTTTTTAAAGTTTTTTAATTAAAAAATTGCTTCTAACATCTTAATTTTAATTTTTTTTTTTTGCGTTGCTGCTTAAACCACAAAATAAAGACCTGGTTTCAGAGGATCAAGGCTGTACTTATCAGAGTCGATTCCCTTGACCATTACTTGCAGTAAATGGAAGCTGCTTCTATTTCGTCTCACTGTGATTGCTGATTTTGAGTTTTCTCCTTCCATCTTGGCTCTGTGGAGATCATATCTGACATCCTTCCCTGAGACTGCCTGGCCAGTGTCATTGGTGAGGTATTATAGCTTGAAGTGACTTAGAGATCACTGGATTGAAACAGGCCAGTTGTACAGAGAGGAAAATTAGAATTTTGAAATCCGTCCAAGTTGCATCACGGGCCAGTGGCAGAGCATGGGTAGAACGCAGTTGTCCTCAGTCCTGATCTTCTGCAACACCACATGACCTCCCCCTATAAGCAGGATGTATGTACGTATGTGTACATCTGTTTATTCATCCGTCAAAACATTCTTTCATCAGTACATCCATCCATCCATCCATCTAGCCATTAATTCATTCCTCCATCTCTGTCTCTTTCTTTTTCCTCAGACTTCATACTCAGGTGAATATATGTGAATTCATTTTCAAGATAAAGATTCAAAACACATTTTGGTTGCTAACTAATCTGAAAGGCAAAAGTATTTCCTTTTTCTCCTGTAAACTTTCTTTGTGACTGAATGTGCTTTTCTCAGAGAGAAGCTATATAGAGACATGCTTTCACAGGTTTTCAGCAGAAAAGTTTATGATAGAAGAAAGTTTCACCACCTCAGGCTTAATTTTAAAATGTACATAATTGTCTTTATTTCCACCCCAGAACTGCATGCTACTTGGAGGACGGAAGAACACAGATGTCCCCCTGGAAGGATACTTAGTAACACCAATACAAAGAATATGCAAGTACCCTCTCCTTTTGAAGGTACTTTATGTGTTTACTTCATTGTTGCATTTCCCTTGTACCTGCATATTTTTGCTGATGATCTTTAAAAAAATTTCTTTTAAATAGTGTGACATTCCAAAGAAAAGGCAAATATAGTTATTGGGGAAAATAGCTATTTTGTCGGTAATTTATATAGAGAGTGGGAAGCAAATGTCCTCGGAAAACACTTTTAGTGCTCTTTGTAAAAAATATGCTTGTTTGAGTTTCCTTCAGCATAAATGCATTAGTTTCAAGATAGATCCCATTAAGTACATTATGATCAGTTTATATAGCGCTTTGTCTACAGGGTTCCTTATCTTAAGTAAATTTGTTGTTGGTATATATTTTTTTCATTTCCCCAAACATTGGTGACTTCTTGACGCTAATGAAGTTAAGGCCAAGTTACATAATTTCAGAGCCTGGTTTTTAAATCATTATTACAGGGAATGGTGTGGGTCACATGGGATAATAAATGATAGAAAGTGGAAAGACAGTGCTAAGACAACACTGCCTCTGGAAAACAGGAAATGTCTTACGGTCGTAGGTCCATCGCCTCATTACAATGACCAAAAGTTTTATTATCAGAAACATATTATAATATACTAATTACTGCCTATACTGCAAGGGTCTATGAATAGATTAGAACAGCAGTTCTGGAAAGGATGTTTTTTGGAAATGTAGCATCTGAATAGACAGTTTGGGGTGGTGGTTGAACATTTGAGTTCTGAGTTCAAATCCTATGCCTTCTGCTTACTAGCTGCATGACTGAGCTTATAATCTAACCTCTAAAAGTCATGGGCTTTATTTATGAAACAGAAAAGATGATGATGACATGATGAAATTATAACATATATCTAAAAGAATGTATATATGTATGCATATGTATATCTCTGTGTATACATGTGTATGCATATACATAAAGGAATACCTAATAATTAATTGAGGTGTTTTATACGCATCATTTAGCATAGTATGTACTCCATAAATGTTAGCCATTATTACTCATGTATATTTGATTCTTTTAATATATTAACTACTTCTTAGCTTCTAAATTTAAAAAAAACCTCAGAAATGTTATAGACATACTAACTGGTGTTCTTACTGATTTACTTTTTGAGAAATAAATGTTATGAATTTGAACTAAAATGCATTTTTTCACTACAGGTTTTGTCAGTTGCATAAATTAGGTCTCAGTGAAAATTTACTTTGGAAAGGATTTCTTCTTATTAAAAAAACAAGTTAAAGTTGCTTGGTTAGCTAATGTAGAGAGAAGCTGGCACAGGGATGTCCAGGTCTGCAGAGCTTTGGCATGGGAAGATTGGTGCAAATGTGACTCCCATCTTTCTGGGAGTCCCTTCAGACCTCTGACTTGGTGACTCAGATTGCATGCGTTCTCATCACTCCAGTTATTCCTAGCCCTGATTTTGGAATCCCGAGGGTTTGTTTGTTTTAAGAGTCAGAAGGATAGTGATATTAAGAGAAACATATCAAGTTAAGTGGTTGTTCTAAATCAACTCCTTTCTGGTGAAGGATGACCTCAGGTGACCTCACAGATAGGAACATGGACATATCCTTGCTTAGGAAGAAAGAGGTCGATTCAGAGCATCTTCAAGAATTAGAGGAATGACATCTTTTCCCTTTTTTTGGAAGATTATCTTCACAAAGAAACAGGAGAAAACTACTTGTGTAGTAGATATATTGGTGTTGATGGTTTTCTTTGTTGTACCATTGGCTGAAAAATTGAGCTGGTATTCTGGGATGATCTGCAATGGTTTTATTTATTCAGAGAAAAACATTAGGGGATTAGGCCGTGTGTTAAAGAAAAGATACGTTGGTCTTATTTGTGGAACCTGGAATTATTGGGTTTGGCCAATCAGCACAAGGTTCATAGCAAGTAACTGACAGATTATTACTAGTCATTTCTCCTGCTGTCTCACATTATCTAAATTCATGTCTCAACTCCAGAGATACCCACCGGGCACATAGACTGCAGGCTGCCTTCGCCACTTCACGTAATTTACAAATAATTCTACACTTGAGAGTCTCTGCAGAAGCCTGCATGTCTCCTTTATGGATTTGTGATCCAGCATAACTATTTAAGCCTGCTCTTGGGAGTGATGTAATGTGCATTCTTTTTTTTTTTTTTTTTTTTTTTTTTTTTGCGGTATGCGGGCCTCTCACTGCTGCGGCCTCTCCTGCCGCGGAGCACAGGCTCCGGATGCACAGGCCCAGTGGCCATGGCCCACAGGCCCAGCCGCTCTACGGCATGTGGGATCCTCCCGGACGGGGACACGAACCCTTATGCCCTGCATCGGCAGGCGGACGCTCAACCACTGCGCCACCAGGGAAGCCCATAATGTGCATTCTTTTGGTGTTAGTTCTATAGAGTGTGAATATTTTGAATGCAGGGTCAAAGTTTATGGCAGAAATTTCAACAATAACAGACATCAAGAGAGTATAACAACAACTGCATATTTTCCCACTGTATGTTAACAATTAAGAAAATTCTTTTAAAGACTTGCCTCAGGTTTTCTGTAATTGTTTTAATTACATGATGATAGCAACTGTAGTAAAGAAACAAATGACTAATTAAAAAGTAATGTGGTCACAACTGTCTAGACAGTGGGTGAAGATGTTTAATTTTGTGCTTCTAAACAAGACCTTTTATAAGGTTAAAGATTATTCTAGTTCTGATATCCTGAATGGAAAAAAAATAAAAAGAAAATAAAAGCAAAAAGAAAGCTGTTGAAAGGTGTATGGAAGTTCATTCATTGCAGAGAATGAACCTGAGTTGTTGGCAAACACGGCATAAATTCCTCCTTTAATGATGGAGTATTGTGGAATTTATAAATTGTTTATTTTACTAGAGTATAAGACTTTAAAAAATTTGCTTTATTTATGACATTTTTATAGTTTCTCAAAAAATATTAGAAAATAAGGAACTTAAATTGTTTTTGAAATTATAGGACATATTCATTTAAATATTTACTATTCTTTTAAAGGCTCTAGGAAAATGAAATCAACATATAAAGATGTCCTCCTTTTGGAGCAAAGCTCAAACTTATAAAAAATTACATGCAGTAGGTGAGATATTTGACAATTCCAAAGGAGATGCCTAATTTAGTTTTTTGAAAAAACATCGTTTTGAGGGAAACATTAAAGTGAATGCAAAGTGTGCAGGGGGTAACGCTTATTCATTGATGCAGCCTTTTGTTTTTGATCTTAATTTGGTGGAGTTTGTGATGTCACTTCTGAAATTGGCTCTCACGGACTTTGCAGTTTTCATTTCCTGGTCAGTCTGAACCTGCTGTCCCAGAAAGCTGAAGATCAAAGGGCGGTTTGTTTTTTTGTGTATAAACAGGAGTTACTGAAGCGGACTCCAAGGAAACACAGTGACTATGCAGCAGTGATGGAAGCCCTCCAAGCCATGAAAGCCGTCTGTTCCAACATCAACGAGGCCAAGAGACAGATGGAGAAGTTGGAAGTTTTAGAGGAGTGGCAGTCTCACATTGAAGGCTGGGAGGTACAGTCATTGTACTCAACGACTGAGCTTAAAATAGTTTTGTTCTGTCTTCTGCTGTGCGTAGAGTTACTGGCGTTGGATGGAACCATAAATGGTCGTTTTCCTAGGTAATGCTAGAGGGCTCTGACTGTTTCCGAAAAGTGCTGTCATTATTCTTTTTAAATATCTTTAAAGGGGCAGTTAATTGACTTAACTTCAACCTGAAAGCTTTACGATAGAGCCAATCAAAACTGTGTGTGTTGTAAGCTTAAATAGTTCAGTATTTGTGCATCATGACAAATCTTTCTCCTGTCTTAACTTTGGTCAGTAATACATAATCGTAGCCTGAGTCCTGGAGAGAGTAAAGAAGGGGAGTAAGGCTCCGAACCTGTGCTGTGATATTATTATTTTCAGACTCTAAGTTAGGTATTTGATGATGAATTTCATTTTAAGTCCACTTCATCTCTCTAAATTTGAACTTCTTCATTTCTAACATGAAGGAACTGGCCATGACATGATTTTTAAGGTCCACTCAAGATGAAAAATTTTATGGTTTCATGATTCGCTAAAGAAAGATTTTTTTAAATGACAAAAAAGCAAACGAAGAGTGATATTCAGAATCTGTAATATGTTTTCAGCTACAGTAATTTGTATCCCAGTTATTTCATGGAGTTGGAGCCCTATATTACTTTAGCACTATGTAAAGGCTAAACTACAATTCTTTCTTTAAATTGACTTAATTTACATGATCAAGAGCTTTCAACTAGGATACTTTCTTGTGGTTATAAAGTAAGCAATTAAGATAATATTTTGAAAGTGTAAAGAAGATTTAAAATGTCCAACCAAATATTGTATCACACAAATCAAGGGGATTGCTTTTATCTTTAGGGCTATATAATTGACTGATACATTTCTTATCTTCAGTGTTGGTTTCCATTTAGATATAACCTTACATCCATTCAGATTTGCAAAGAAACCTCAAACATTGACCCCAGGGAATGCTCCTATTTATCCATTCTTTGCCATTAATCTTTTAAAATGCTGACTGACTTAGTTTCTTCCTCATCTATATTCTTTCATTTCAAGTGTTCAGGGCGACCCCTTATTTCAGCATGAATGCTACTTATTTCAATCAATTAAAATGGTTGTGTGTTTTACAGTTGATTCATAATGATAATTCCTTTCCTGGGGGCAGTTGTCCTGCTGGGCTGAGAAAAATAGATGAAAGTTTGCTTTTGCCATTCTGTTGTCACTCAAACATCAGAAGAAAAACCGAACTTGTTTTAAATTGCAGGATTTGTCAGTGACTTCTGCCAGGCCTTTGACCAAAATAAAACTCTTTTAGGTTCTCTAGGGAAATGGAATCTGTCATAATTTTGTTTCCTCCTCATGTATCAGTATATCCTAAAAATTGAGTCTCCTTTAGAAATGGGAGAATCCTTAAAAAGTGTTGCTATTTTTTGCACTGTTCATGGCCGGTTACTCAAAGGAAGAGTGCTATGTGGTCCATACTATGTCATTTGTAGCCTATAGCGGTGGGTGATTCAACCTCACCAGCCTGGGTGGGTTTACAGCACTTGGAGTGGGAGAGAAAAATGGAGCCTGGGGACAAAGGAGACTGGTGAGAGGAAATCTGATGTGACCACAGTTCCAGTGGGCACAGGGGAGATAAAATGAAGGTCGGGTTCCAAAAAGAGAGGCAACACAAATTCTACTTGAGTAGGATTTGAAAATGAGTGCGTAAGACACAGCCATACAGTGACTTGGGAGTTTTGGTACTTTGAGGGAATGCAGCTTGGAGCAGGGTCCAGCCAGTTGATTGGAAACTCGTGATAAGAACCTGATTTCACATCTCAGTCCACCACCTTGGAGAGATGGGGGAAAGCTGTTAATAGTACTCAGGCCTGGTCCCTTCTGGGAAGTTTAGGAGGATCTGCTATCTGGTAAGACTCCAAAAGTGCACAGATCAAAGGGAGGGATGCAGCCATATAGGATGAATTCAGGCCCTGGAAGGGAGTGGGAATGGTTAGGGCTTTCTGTGAATCGCTAACAGGGATTATTGCTCAGCTTACAGGCAGCTTTATGTATGTTCAGAGCGACTCTCGTGAGGTTAAGACAAGGCCAAGGACAAATGTCTGATGGCATGACAGTCACAGAACAGAGAGTTCCTTCAAGAGTTGTGGAGGTTAGCAGCCTTGAGCTAATGTTGGGTAACAGCTCTCTAACTCCTTCCAGGAGCACCTGCGGACCTTTTAGGACTATCTTAGAGTTGACACTCTTGCTCCAGTAACTAAAATTCTCTTAAATGGAGATCTGAGTCTGATACACCATGACTTTGCATTATTTCCACTTTTGGTGGATTATTATTTCAAGTATGTCACTTAATTATCTAGGGTCTTATTTCCCCACTCATCAAATGAAGGGGAGTAAAATCTCTCCGGTAACTTGCCTCTCTGGTATTTTGTGCTGCTAAATTATCACTACATTCCTTTATATTGAATTTAAGTAAACAAGCAATTGAAATTTATTGTTCTCAAATCATATGATATAATGAAAAAAGCCTGGCTTTTGTGCAGGTTTGGTTTCCAGTCTGGAACCCTTAGTATGGGGATGAAGCACCAGATCTCTTCGGCGTACAGTTTGGGATATTACAGGGGTCAATGAAATAAATGAAAGTGCTTTGAACACTGTAAAAGGCTCTGCAGATAACAGGTAGTATTTTAAAGCTTTGGTTCAGCCGTTAGATTTCACCCTTGAGAAATCCCCTTTATTTGTCTAATTTATGCACCTAAGTTTATGTTACTTAAGGTTATATGGTTCCAAGCAACAGAAAATAAAAGGAAAATTAATTTAAAAGATATTGAGTAGCTCATGGAATCAACAGAAAAGCTACCCTCTCAGACTCGAAAGGGTATCTAGGCAGTTGAAGCTCTTTGGTGGTCTTATCAGTGCCCTAGCTAAAACGAATAGGCGCTAGTCATTTTTTCCATCCTTACGTTACTCCATTCAAGATTCAAGATCAAAATCCGAGATTCCACCGATCTTGCATGGGTAAATTTGCTCAGGGGAGGGCAGGGGCCCTTGATTGTCCATCAACCAATTTCCTTTGGGGGAAATGCTGATCCTCCACTGTAGGCAATCCTGGTGAGTCTCTCTGAAAAGTTTGCTGAAGTATTGGGTTGGTCAAAGGGTTCATTCGGGTTTCCCCATAAGGTGTTACGGAAAAAGCCGCACTAACTTTTTGGCCAACCCAGTACTATAATCCCCACTACACAGCTTTTTAAAATGAGGGCTATATAACTTAACCAAGTTCTTACAACTAACAGAGAGCAGAGTTTAATTTGAAAATAGGCAGACTGATTCTAAAGTTTCTATTCCTCATCACCATGTAATATTCTATCCACTCAGGTACAAGTTTAGCACATTCTTTACGTGAAGTTGGTTTTGCTGCTTGTCCTTTAAAAAGTGAGTTGATAGTAGAAATTAGGCTTGCGGTCAGCATTTACATAGTGACTGTACCACAGAAGATCTGTAGTTTACGTGGTCATATTTGAAGTTCTGCTTTTGATTAGTATCATGTATTATATCTCAGTCATATATCTTATCCAACATTTAAAACATTCCACCACATATTCTACTGAAGGTAATTGTAGGGCAGTGATCCGTGTTCTTGGAAAGAAGTTTGTTAGCTGTTTAATCAGAGTGACTGATTCATTTCTTAGAACAGGACCATGCTCAGTCTGCTTTTGGGTTGATCGATAGTATTGTCATGATAACTAATTCTTTGGCGTCATACTGAACATGGATAAGGGAGTATCCGTAAACATTATGTCATTTAGTTATTCAGCATTATGTCCTTGATAGGACTGTTTGGAACTGATCTCTCAAATCTGGAAAAAAATCACAATAAAAGAGTGGGAATTATTAATAGATGAAGGTGTCGGAAGACATAAGATCAGGATCATTTTTGTGTTTTAGGAAATAAAAAGAAACAGAATTGAAATTTGACACCTTGATTACCTTTTTACTTGGAGAAATACAGTGCTACAAGACCATTTTAAAATCACCTCTTGTTGGTTTTGGAATCTCCTTGCTGCCTACATTTGATTCAGTTTGTGTCTGACAGTGTATTGACCTCAGAGTAATGTTCTCTTGTCATTTTATGAGTGTGAGTCTTCCACAGGTTGTGATGAGACCTGATTTCTTTTTGTCCTCTCCACAAGGTGATTCGGTAGATACAAATTTGTCTACTACCTTGAGGTTGAATTGATTTATAGATGGCTCTTGTTATTTAAGGATAAGTGGTTTAGGAAGACAACCATTGAGAGTGAATCCACTTAGAAAGGAGACCAAAATTTTATAAAAAGTGGGAGAGGAGGAAAGTTTGATTGGGACTTTATCTTGGTAAAATGAAAAGTTATATTATTAGTTTGTTTTAGCTAATCTAATATGTAACAGAATTTAGGTTTTTATTTCAGTTAATAATTTGAATCTCAAAAAGAGTTAGTCTTTTTTGGGGTGGGTGGAGACATACATTTTATGACAAGACTGATGAAACAATATGATATTCTTATTTCATGTTTGACTTTCCTAGTATTTTAAAAAGATTTTTTTGAAAGAATATTCAAATGCTTCATTAATTTTCTCAAGAGACTCCTCTGGTATTGAAACTGTTCTCTTATGAAACACCTATCTCGTTGTCATTCTAGTCATTTTTCTTTTCTTGCATCATGAATGGGTCTAGCTCTGATAGACCTTCATCTGCCAATGCCTTGTATATGAGTGGGGAAGTTCCAAGGCCTGTCATCTTTTACCTTTTCCAAGATTATGGTTTCCTCTCTGCAGTCAGTCTGTGTTTTCCTGATACTGGCATTCAGCATTTAGTTGACCAGATGAGTGAGATAGACCCTGGTGGGAAGCAGAGAGAGCTGATACTGGGGTCAGATAATTAAGGAGCAGTTTCATTTGACAGTGATTTTTGCCACCTCAGAGCTGTAACACATCAGTCATGAACCCTTATGCAACTTACATTAAGAGAACTTGTTGACATATAAAAGATGTACCCTTTCAAACAGTCTAGATATGGTTTAGCAATATTATTTTTATTGGGTTTATTGAGAGGAGGGGATTTGTTTTATTGGGTTTATTGAGAGGAGGGGATTTAGTTCTTCCTAAATCATGATTGCAATGTTTGAAGAAACATTGGAAATTAGAAAAAAGCCATAAAATAAACATGCATGCTTCTAATTGTCTTTTATGGCTATTATCATCTTCTGAAAGCTTGCTTTGTCATCTAATGTGTCCCCTTATGAAATTCATCGTGCTTCCACTTTACATTCTGTGCTGATGCTTTAAAATTCACTTTTCATGTATGCTGACCATATAATTGGCAGCCCATTATATACCGCAAATTATAGATTCAGAAATCATTCAACTTCTTAAATTAGACTCTGAATTGTTATTCTTTTCTTGCTGGATCTTGTTAACACAAGACACACACAAAAAGAAGTGGACCTTGGTGAGGCGTGTTGCCCACATGGATGCCTCTGGGTCCCAGTGTGTATGTCTGAAGTCACTGCTGGATCCATCCATTCGATTGCTCTCTTAACCATATTGGGAAGTGATATTTAAGTGGTGTCCTTCATAAATTTGACAAGGAAAATTACTGGAAAATGATTGAAACCTGAAACCACAGCATGGAATGAACTGTATGAATAAATGTTTAATAATAAACATACATAATCATAAACACACACAGCCATCATCCCTGATATTCATCACTGTTAATTCATGCCAACTCTCATTTCATTAATGTTAAATTATAGCTGTGATCACACAGCATTTAATTCTGTGTTTACATATCTGTTTCTCCACTAATATGTGTGTTTCTTGGGAGCAGGGGTCGTGTCTCATGTTAAGGGTCCCCAGGATCTAGGACAGTGTCTGATACATAGCTGGTTGACTGGTAATTGAATGCAGATATAATTACCTTGTAGTTATGTAGTAATTGTCATTGTCTTTTCACTATGTTTTTGGCTCCTTTGGTTCATGGCAATGATTCTGATGTGGTTCTGTTCAGAGTCCAATATTTGTTTCATTATCCCGCTGCTTTGAAGTTCTCTAATCCTCTTTAGCATCCTGTTCTTGTTTATGGTTCACAAATGTACCATGCAAGATTTTTCGGTTTTTTGTATTAAAGTTGAACGCCCTGCAAGTGTTTGAAATTCAGTCTTTGTAAAGTCTTTGTAAATTTCTGTAGTACAGGTCTTGTTTCCTCTGTCTAATGGTGGGTTTCCCTTACTACATTTCACCCTTCGCACTGCTGGGCAGTGGTGACGGAGGAGGAATAAATAGGTTTGCACAGCTTGGGGTAGAAAGAGAGAAGCTTTTGGAATGAGAGGATCCTGGTGGGTACATCTCCCACCACTGGTCACAGTTATTTATTTATGATTACTTCTTACCTTGACCTACCAGTTAACCTTCCTTTCATGGTCTAATAAAAGCAGTCAGGATTAGAACCATGCAGGTAATTTCCTAGTTGGAGTTTTGCTGTATTTAATTCTATATATGTAATTCATCACAAGCAAACAGTCTCTGATTTTTACATGGTAAATGTAGCTTTCTAAAGGGAAATTCGAATTAAAAATGATAAATCATATTGATGATAAAAGTATATTATTTTGGCTCTTTCAAAAATCTACTACGTACATTTTATATATAAATTTTTATTGAGGTATAGTTGACATACAATTTTATGTTACTTTCTGGTGTAGGACATAGTGATTTGACATTTGTATACATTGTGAAATGATCACTACACTAAGTTTAGTTACAATCTATCACCATACAAAGTTAATACAATATAATTGACTGTATTTCTGTGCAGTGCAGTACATCTCCATAACTTACTTATTTTATAACTGCACGTTTGTACTTCTCGATCTGCTTCGCCCATTTCATCCCCCTCCGCGACCACCATCTGTTCTCTGTATTTGTGAGTCTGGGTTTTGTTTTATTTTGTATGTTTGTGTGTTTTATTCTTTAGATTCCACATATAAGTGAAATCTTCGGCATTTGTCTTTCTCCCTCTGACTTACTTCACTTAGTGTAATACCCCCCAACATCCATTCATGTTGTTGCAAATGGCAAGATTTCATTCTTTTTTATGGCTGAGTAGTATTCTATTATATATACATGTACCATCTCTTCTTTATCCTTTCATCCATTAATGGAAACTTAGGTTGTTTCCATATCTTGGCTATTGGATATAATGCTGCACTGAACATAGGGGTTCCTAAATCTTTTCTGAGTTAGTGGTTTTGTTTTCTTGGGTTAGGTACCTAGTAGTGGAATTGCTGGATCATACAGTGGATCTATTTGTAATTTTTTGAAGGCCCTCCATACTGTTTTTTTTTTATAGTGGCTACACCAATTTACATTTCCACCAACAGTGTACAAGGGTTCCTTTTTCTCTACATCCTTGCCAACACTTGTTATTGTCTTTTTGTTAATAGTCCTAGTTCTGACAGGTGTAAGGTGATATCTAAATAGAGAGCCCAGAAATAAACCCACAGATAGATGGTCAATTAATTTATGACAAAGGAGGCAGGAATATACAATGGGGGAAAGGACAGTCTCTTCAACAAATGGTGTTGGGAAAACTGGACCATTATCTTATGTGACATACAAAAATTTACTCAAGATGTATTAAAAACTTGAATGTAAGACCTGAAAACATAAAGCTCCTGGAAGAAAACTTAGGCAGTAAGCTCCTTGGCATCATTCTTTTTTTTTTTTTTTTTTTTTTTTTTTTTATGAGAAGGATAGGTGTTAGCTCTTCTCTAAACTTTTGATAGAATTCACCTGTGAAGCCATCTGGTCCTGGGCTGGCATCATTCTTATTAATGCTTTTTTGGATCTGACTCCAAAAGCAAGGGAAACAAAAGCAATAAAAACAAATGGGAGTTATCAAACTAAAAAGCTTCTCCACAGTGAAGGAAACCATCTACAAAATGCAAAGGCAACCTACTGAATGGGAGAAGATATTTGCAAGTCATATACCCCATAAAGAGTTAATATCCAAAATATATAAAGAACACATACAATTCAATAACAACAAAAAAATCTGATTAAAAATGGGCAGAGGATCTGAATAGACATTTTTCCAAAGAAGAAATATAGATGGCCAACAGACACATAATAAGATGCTCACTAATCATCAGGGAAATGCAAATCAAAACCACAATGAGATATCACCTTATTTTAGTTATTTTTTAAGGAATTGCTAAAAGACAGCAGGACTCTAAATCATATGGGTAAAAACATTATTTAAAAATATCTTCATTAAATATGTACAGATACACATTACACTATATGTAATGGCTTTAGGGTAGTTCAAAATTAATGATTTACACAAAGCCCTCTTATTTTTTAAAAATAAGGTTCTTTCATACCTTCCCTCTCAAATGTTGGTTTGATGATATATCACTACACTGTTAAAATAGCTTATTTTCTTGGGCACTTTTTTCTTCATGATCACAATTTTTTCACAATACCATAATCTGCTGCCTCTGACATCTACAAAGTGACCCATGAAACAGCCTACAAAGCTAATTTAATAAAATAAACACGCTTTTTAAAATTTTAGAACTAGGAGTGGCCGACTTGCTGGAGATTTATATTAGGAGAAAATGTTTAACACATTGCCTGGCACATTGTAGAAATATTAAAAACCTGACTAGTATTCCTCTAGATCACAGTGTTTATTATATATGGTTACTCAATGACTAAATTTGTATTGGCCAAAGAATAGATATCTAGATTTAAAAATTAGCATCCATTTTCAAAATGAAGATAAAATACTAACCAGGTAAAATAACATTATACAGATTTTAATGAATATTCGGTGATGATGAAAGGTACCATAGGTGTAACTGTGATCTGTGACATATGATAAACATCTTTTCTGTCCTGGGCCCTGGGAAGCAGCTGGGACTACCTGGCAGGGCCCTGTGCTCACCTTCATCTCCATGTTAGCATCAGGCTTCCAAAGCAGTGTTGCTTCAAGTGTTGACAGAATACGACAATGTATCAGAATCTACTGCAATGGTCTGGGACCTACCCCAGATGTACTCAGTTTCCATCTGTGAGGATAGTGCCAGGGAACCTAAAAGTTTTTAGCAGTCCCATTAGGTGTGTCTTCCAAACTCTGAAATTTGAGCACCATTGTCTTAGAGGCTTTGCTCTCTTCCAGTAATCTGCCCAGCTTGTTTTATTGCTTCCACATTTTTGGTTTTCTAGCTAATTTGTCTGACATGCTCATTTTGATAGACTCTAGTGCTCTTGACTGTTTCCTAGCAATCCGATGTTTGTAATCATTCAATTTCAGTCATTCAATTTCAATTTTGTAGCTTCGCTTCTTTATCCCTAACCCCAGAAACTCTCTTGCCATTTCTAGATAATGAAAAATATTGCACGTAATTTTCAAAATATCATAAACCTCATGCATTTCACAGACAAAGCTGTGAGTTTTTTCCACTACAGAGAAAGGTAGATTATATCATGTAAGTGAGGGAGAAATATGACACATTAGTCAAAAACAGACATTTATTAAGTGTCTGCTTGCAGATAGGATGAATTTGAAGTGAGAGGCATATCGTGATTACACGAGAGACTATATCTGCACTTCATCAGATTTTCTTCAATATTTATAACAATGTATGTACCTCTGTTTCAAAATTTTGTAATGATTTTTAGTCACCATTGTCGTGGAAATAATACACAGATTAAATCATGGTAAAATCAAAGACACAGTGGACATTCTTTTAGAATGAGGTTTTTAGACAAATCTGTATGTTTTGACACAGAGGTTTTTAAGTACTTAAGCATTTCCCTAGGAATTATTTAAATTATTCATGAAGATATTTCATGTGATGATAGTAGATTACTATGGTAGAGGATAGTAAAGGTGATACTGTATTAATTGTAGAAGTCTGCTGTTAAATATTAAAGACACATCACCTCAGTAATAGAAACGTCTCAGTAGGATTTAGTAAAGCGTGTGTTACGTGTGTATTGTAAGATATACTTTGTATATTTGTGGCAATATGGGCTTGATGTCCTTACCCCATAAAATTACATTAATTGATAATTAAGCAGATGCTTTGAGTTGCTTATGAAAAGAAGTGTTTACCTCGAAGAGGTCAGTTAATCTTATTCTGAGGTTTTTTTTTTTTTTTTTTTGGCGGTACGCGGGTCTCTCACTGTTGTGGCCTCTCCCATTGTGGAGCACAGGCTCCAGACACGCAGGCTCAGCGGCCATGGCTCACGGGCCCAGCTGCTCCACGGCATGTGGGATCTTCCCAGACCGGGGCACAAACCCGCGTCCCCTGCATCGGCAGGCGGACTCTCAACCACTGCGCCACCAGGGAAGTCCTTATTCTGAGTTTTGATCAGGAGCTAGGAGTTGGGAACTTATGGTGATGCCTTCAATATAATGTATCTGTATATTAGTGAGAGTTTTGAGAGCTTGCTGTGATATCAATCTGGATTAAATGAATCAAAAGTCAAGCTATTCAAGTATAGGCTAGAGGAAAGAGACCTGGGAGCACTTTGACTAGAGGGGCACCTTGAATCAATTGTAGGATGGGATTGCCATAAATATGCTAATATAACCTTATGCTAAATTAATATTATGTATTGTAGGGGACTGGAGAAATAATAGCATCACTGCTACATTCTTCATTTGCCAGCTCACATCCAAATGATTGTATTCACTTCTGGAGGTGTTCATGTTAAGGGAAACTCTGACAAACTGGAGAAGGTCCAGAGGAGATCTAGCAGGATCTTCCAGGTTTCTGAAATCAAGCCATATGGTCAAAAGGCAACGGTGTTACAGAGCCTGGAAGGCAGAAGGAAGCATGTTAGTTATGTTCAGATATTGGTCGGCCTTTCACGAAGAGGATATCTACCCAATCCTAGGAGGAAAAATAGCGAGTGAAAATCATGGTAGATTTTGGCTCTACAGTAAGAAAAACCTTTCTGATAATTAGACTAAATAAAGAAATGGACTGTCTTATGAAGGAAGGAGCTTAATTTTACTGGAAGTATCCAGATACAAGCTGGAAGGCCTTTTTTTGTCAAGGCAGGAGTCGGTGTTCTCTGAGGCAACAAGATGTGTCCACCCTCAATAACCTGAGAAATAACATTGTCTTTAATGAATTAAACCATAAAATCAACATAGAGTGAAACACAGCAGAGATCAGAAATAAAGGAAGGAACCTTGCAGAATCAGATCACCTTCAATGTTAGTAATCATAATTGTAATAGCCTTTATTGAGTCCTTTCTATGCATTAGGCATGTGCCGGGAGTTTTGCATATATTGCTTTATTTTCACTCTGACTGTATACATTAAGCCTGATTATCCCTTTTCTGCAGTGGTTTGAAGGTATATGAACATAGCTACAGAATCAAAGGAGCCAATGAGATGTTTGACTTGTTGGCATTGAAAGTAGAGAAAAGAGAGAAAGGTCTAGGAGGGAGAGGCACACAGAGAGACAGATAGACTTTGGACAGTCTTGTCCAGGTGGTGGATAGAGTCTCCTAGCCCAGTGCTTACAGAAGCTCCCCTTAAATCCACCTCGCCAAGATTCTTTCTGTTGATGTTTGGCTTTCCAAATGGGTTAAGTTTACAAAGGGAGATTGTTTTAGCCATACTCATGGGACCATTCAGCGTGTATGTCAGTTATCATCAAGAATAATATATCCGCTTTCTGTTTTACACATTGGTCCCCATGAGTTCTTCTTGGACAGTACCTCTCCGGAGGCTGTATATGAGGATGGAATAAATTGCCTCTAGTCATTATAGTTCGCTCAAATTCACATTAAATTCTCCTTATATTTATTAACAAAGATAATAATCACAAGCGAGTCAGAAAATGTATTGTTAGTAATTCTTTCATTTAGGAATACATCTATAAATAAATACCTACGTATTTAATTTGGGAAACTTACTTGGAAATTAGCCTGATATTGGCAGTAACCCTTTATAAGGTAATGAATTATTTTCCTGCCTTGGCACTTATGGGCTGCTGTATGGAATAGTCTAAGGTGAAGTGTTTTGTACCTTTTGTAAAATTGCTACAAATAAAACCACTTTTCGTAAGGTTGTGTAGGTCCCTTGTGCAAGGATCAATATGGTTTCCTTTTTTTTCTACATTTTTAATACTATTGTATCTTAATTTTTTTCTAAGAGAGGATGGTATTCACTATAAATTAGAAATCATTGCCACTGAAACTGGGATTTATATTGATATTTGATGACATTTTTTGCTTAATTATCACATGACACGGTATATGAAATAGTGTAAATTTTTCACAGATCTCCATTTCTATTTCTATATCTACCCTTTTGACAAAAGGAAAGAAGAGAGGGAAGTATTTAAAATTTAAAATGTGTTTGTAATGTAGATACTCGGATTAACACAGTAACTGTCTTAATTAACTTCCCTTTCGGGAAGTTTCTTATTATAGTTATATGAGTTATCTTTTGAAAAAAATTTATTTTTTAATTAAAAAAAGAATTTTATTGACCTATAGCTGCTTTACAATGCTGTACCGGTCTCTGCTGTACAGCAGCGTGACTCAGTTACGCACACGTAGACAGTCTTTTTTTATATTCTTTGCCATTATGGTTTATCACAGGATGTTGAATATAGGTCCCTGTGCTGTACAGTGGGACCTTGTTGTTTATCCATTCTAAATGCAATAGTTTGCATCTTCCAACCCCAAACATGAGTTATCCTTTTAATTTAAATTTTTATAATTGATCAGAAAAACTATACCTATTGTTATGGTGAAAATATGAAATTAACATTAATGTTCTGAGTTTAAAATATCAAAAATTGAAATTAATGCATTAAGTTTAAAAAGAATCAGAAATTTGTTCCCGGATTTAAAGAGACCAGGCATGTTTATATTTAAAACAGAAGTATTCTTTTTTTTTTTTTAATTTATTTTATTTTTGGCTGCATTGGGTCTTCATTGCTTTGCATGGGCTTTCTCTAGTTGCTGTGAGCAACTACTCTTGGTTGCAGTCCGTCGGGTTCTCACCGTGGTGGCTCCTCCTGCTGCAGAGCACGGGCTCCAGGCACGTGGGCTCAGTAGTTGTGGCTCGCGGGCCCCGGAGCACAGGCTCAGTAGTTGTGGTGCACGGGCCCAGCTGCTCGGCGGCATGTGGGATCCTCCCGGACCAGGGCTCGAACCCGTGTCCCCTGCATTGGCAGGCAGACTCCCAACCACTGCGCCACCAGGGAAGCCCAACAGAAGTATTCTTGAAGAGCACACTTAACAGATCTCTACTGAAAACTTCCTTGTTTTTGGTCCAACTCAGTGACTCAGGGCATTAGTTATGCTAGTCTAGGTTGTAGAAGAGAGTAGACTACAACATTTATATTGGCTCAAAATAGGTGTTTTTGACCAGCTCACACAACAACCCAATGTGTGTTTCTGCTCAGTGGGCAGTTTTCCTTTTTTTAAAATAAATTTATTTATTTATTTTATTTATTTTTGGCTGCGTTCGGTCTTTTTGCTGCACGTGGGCTTTCTCTAGTTGCGGTGAGTGGGGGCTACTCTTCGTTGTGGTGCACAGGCTTCTCACTGCAGTGGCTTCTCTTGTTGCGGAGCACGGGCTCTAGGCCTGCGGGCTTCAGTAGTTGTGGCTCACAGGCTCTAGAGCGCAGGCTCAGTAGTTGTGATGCAGAGGCTTAGTTGCTCCGTGGCATGTGGGATCTTCCTGGACCAGGGCTTGAACCCATGTCCCCTGCATTGGCAGGTGGATTCTTAACCACTGTTCCACCAGGGAAGTCCCAGTTTTCCTTTTTTGATACTTCAGGGACCCAGGCTCCTTCCCTCTTGTGGTTCCTTTCAATTTCCAATGGTAAGCACTTAATATTAAGCATCAGTTTTGTCACTAATCATATGACCTTGTGGGCACTCAATAAAGGTTTATTTAATGAATGAGTTTGCCAATGCAACTATTAATAAGTGTGGCAAGAGGTCCTATGGAATGTTGTTCTCTTTACATAGATTTTTTTTCTTTTTATTTCTTCTTTTTTCTTCCTCTCTATCCTAGAAGTGGATGCAGATGGCCCTCCATATTGCGGGTTCCGCATCTGAAGATTTAGCCAACTTCAGATTGAAAATACTCAGGAAAAATAATTCCAGAAAGTTTCAAAAACAAAACTTGCACCAACAGCTATTGGATAGCATTTACATTGTATTTGTAACTATTTACATAGCATTAACATTGTATTAGGTCTAAGAAGTAATCTTGAGATTATTTACAGTATACAGGAAGAGGGTCATAGGTTATATACAAATCCTACACCATTTTACTTAAGTGACTGGAGCACCCTCAGATTTTGGTATCTTCAGGGGTCTTGGAAGTGATCCCCCATGGATACAAAGGGATGACTGTATATAAATTGAGACCTGCTAAATATTCAGACAATTTCATGTACTTTGCTATCTGTTCATGGAGCTCTTTTTCCAGACCAGGGAAAGAAAGGAGGAGGATGAACGGAATATTAGGGACATGAATGTTATGAGTTAGTTTGAAATCACCTCCTTTTTAGAGAACAAAGGTGAAATGTGTCATATATGCTGTGTATGCATACATATATAAAACAGCTAAAAGGAGACAGAGAATCTCTTAAGAGTAGCTGTATTTAGTGATACTGACCAGGAGGAGACTGGGAGGGAATGATACCTACGTTCAGTGTATAAATATTTATACTATTTGAACTTTTATCCTGTCCATATATTGCATCTTAAAATAAAAACAAACCACTTTTAAGGAGAAAAAAGAATTACACACGAAAGTTTCTGTTAAGTAATCAGACATTACTTTCTCCGTTTTTCCTGACTTAGGGGTCCAACATTACCGACACCTGTACTGAAATGCTAATGTGTGGAGTCTTATTAAAAATTTCTTCTGGAAATATTCAAGAACGGGTGTTTTTTCTTTTCGATAACCTTTTGGTGTATTGCAAACGAAAACACAGGTAAGAATATAGACAGGTAATCGTTCAGAAACTTTATCCATCGCACAGGTTCAACCTTTCCTCTGTTCCCAGGAACTCATGACCTCATCAGTAAACTTCCACATACTCTTAGCTTCCTCTCCTTGCACCTTGAAGAAAGGGAACGGGTTAGGATTAGAGCCAAGAGCTAATTAAATTGCTGTCTCTCTATCTTAATGAGCTTTTTAAAAAATCCCTTTTTACCATCCGTGAAAATGAACCTGTTTATTTCTTGTAATATGCTCTCCTAAATTCTTTGTGTTTGGTAACAAGATTGGGATTAGTAGAAATGGGCTTTAGGAAGATCTAGAAGAGGCTGTTAATTCTACCTGTATGAAACTCTTTAAAAAATTATAAGATGATTCAAGTTGTTTAGGTGCAATTATTTTCCCCCCAACTTTACTGAGGTATAATTGACAAATAAAATTGTAAGATAAAGTATACAGTGTGATGATTTATGTATACATGGTGAAAGGATTTCCCCCACTGAATTAATTAACACATCCATCTAGGTGCGATTATTAAAGGCATCAGTTTGAGAATGAGATCTTTTCTTCATTAGGGTTATCTCATCCTCATATATATGCCTGCCCCCAAGGCCAAAGCTTTTGCAAAATTAACAGTGTACAAATGATGTGAACCTTCATGGTCTCATAGCTGTAACTGTTAAATAAAGTAAGCAATAGGAAAAGTTTTACAAAATTAAAATCATGCAGTTTAGCAAATAGCCTTAAAGTATGTATAGTGAACGTGGACCAAATACATAGTGATTAAAAACTGAAATCACTAAATAAACCTATATGTCCGTTCCCTTCCTGAATTGGAATGGTGTGAATATACCATCTGTTTCATTCATTTTAGAATATGTCATCTCCGTTACCATATACTTTCTAAGCTCTAAAGATCTTTCAGAGAATATGAGTAAACTGAACCTTTTCTGAAACTTCCATAATTTTGTAATTATAGGAGCCAGGCACCAGTGATTTTACTTTAATTCTACAGCTACATTCTTTAAAGATCAGAGTGCTGGATTAGGCCCCCCAACTCTGGACATTTCTGATGCTATTCATTTTAGGAGAAACTAGTTTAAAAACAATTTATCGTGCGATATTAGATACATATAACATGATATTGCTTCCTTTGGCTTATTTATGATATTTGTAAGATAGTATCACAGTGTATTGTCTTCTGCAGTTTACATTTTGTATACAATATGGTTTGTATACTAGTTTGTAAACTATATATCCCTGTGTGTAGCAATAATTTATTCATTTTAACTGCTGCATAAGAGTTCATTGGTTGAGGGACTTCCCTGGCAGTCCATTGGTTAAGACTCCACCTTCCAATGCAGCGGGCACGGGGTCAATCCTTGGTTGGGGAGCTGCGATCCCACATGCCGTGCAGTGCGGCCAAGAAAAAAAAAAAAAGATTTCATTGGTTGAATATGTCACAATTTAATTATTCATTCTCCTATCAATGGACTTTAGGGTTGTTTCCAGTTTTTCTGCTATTGCGACATTACTGTACACATATCCTGGTGACCATTAAAATTCATCAGGAGGGAAGTCATAGAATCAAGTTATGCAAATACTCGACACTACAATAAAGAGCAAAATTATTTTGAAACCAAAGGCTTTTCAATTTTGATACTTCAGTAGGGTCATTTTCTGAAGGGACCAAAGATCTGTTTATTTAAGCTAAGTGTTACAGTATTGGTCAGACACTTACTTGGATTTCATTTTGAGTATTAATATCTGCAGGTGAAGAAAAATATAAAAAACCTGGAAAGAGATCACAGCAAGATCACAAAGAAAATTAATGCTTTGGAAAATAGGACCCAAAGATAGATTCTGTAGTGTGTGTGTGTGTGCGTGTGTGTGTGTGCGTGTGTGTATACATATATATATTGATTATAATATATAAAAAAATATATAAACATGCCATAATTTTTTGCCTGACTAAAACTGCTATTGGGGATATTAAGCTTTGAAAAATATGATTGATTTTAAGTATGATGTACCAACTTATAAGAAATTCTTTTCTGCAAGACACCATGACACTGTTTCCTCCCTGAGAGACAACGCCTGCGTGTCTCTCTGCTGTGTTATTCTGCTCTGCATTCTCTGTTGCCTGTGTGTTATTCTGCTCTGCGTTCTTCTCTCTTCAGCCTCCAACGATGCCAATTTTCATAGCTACCTGGCCTGAATCCTTAATTTAAAGCAGTTATTTAGGCTTTCTGCAAAGGACATTTAGAGGTCGCTTTCAAAATGAGCGTGGGTGTGCAGGATGGTGAAGGCCTAGGGCTGGCAGACGGTCAGTCAGATTAATTAATCAATTTAGTTTTGTTTAGTGGTGATGAAGGATTATGAAGTTTTGATGAGGGTTTAGGACATGTAAGCTGGAATATGCTCTCTTTTCTAAAGGAACTCAGGGAGCATGATAGCACCTTGAGACTCCCCTCCCTTCACGTCCCTCTTCCACTCCAGGGCAGGTGTCAAATGCAAAGGAGAGGAGGGAAGGGGGCACTGCATTAATGTACTTGACATCTTAACTTTTGCTCGGTGTATCTTTGTAACACAATACATTAATAATTATTTCAGTATATTCAATTGTTAGCAGACTTTTGTCAATGAGTCAAATTGAATAGTTCAGGTCAACTGAAGTCTCTTGAATGACTAGGTATTACATAATCTTCTTGAATTATTTCTTAGAATCTTTCCTCTTTAATTTAATATATTTAAAATTTGAAAACACTATCCCTGAGTGTTCAATGATTCAAGTATAAATACAACTGCCTAATTCATTATTACAAATGTTCATCTATAAACCTGGATTTTTTTTTTTTTTTTTACCTTGTGTTGCATAGGTTTTAAGATTAAAGGCTGGTACCATACACAAAATTTTGAAATGTTTTGGACTATTTTAAAAATAAATAAGATCTTTATGAAGGATTATAAATGTATTGAGAGACTTATCCCTCAAGTATACAGTTATCATATCATAAAAACAATATAGGGAAATATTTTACAGCTAGATATTGCTTAATAACCTCCAGCACAGTTAAATTTCTTTGAAGAAGGATCATAAATAAGTATTAACTGAATTTCACCAGGGATTGAAAAAATGGGAATTACCAGCTGGTTACTGAAAAATGAGAAATGAAGGTGAAATAAATCAAATGAAATTGTGAATAACCAATTTTAGTGTCTGTCAGAGTTTGATTAGGCATCTTTGATGTCATATATTGAGCAAAAGTACATAGTTACCCTCCTACCTGTATGTTGTCCTTAGCCTACAGCTTCAGTTTATTTAAAAAAATAGCACACAAGTCACATCTTATAGAGCAACCTGTGCTGTTATGAATGGGAGGACACAAGTAAAAAATACCAAGAGCCTAACATTTGATATTATTGACTGAATTGGTATCTCTTTTTCAAAGAATTATTGCTTTAACACTGTTTTGCATTAAGTTTAGTAACCAAGTTTTTGTGATTTCATTCAATTGTAAGACGGTTGAAGAATAGCAAAGCATCTACCGATGGACATCGGTACGTTTTTCGTGGCCGGATCAATACAGAGGTGATGGAGGTGGAGAATGTGGATGATGGCACAGGTAAGTGATTGGTAGATTTAAAATGGAATGTCAGTAATAAACTCCCTTGTACGACAGACTTTTCACTTGAATAATTCATTGGCAGTGATTTTCAGCTTAGAAATACTTTGTTAGGTAAAACAGTCACAGGAAAAAGGCAAGATAAGGGAGCGGAGGACTCTTATAAAATGGAAAATTACATTCGGCTAAAACATGTTAAACCCTAGCATTAAACACAGAAATACAAAAATAGCTGGGAGTGTCATAAAGTAGTAGTAATGTCCATAATGTACATATTTGTTTGATCGTGACGCTATTAAAATTGTCCAGCTTAAGAGCTATCATAGGAAAGCATTGAACCTCCTAGAATTACTTTTCATGGTACAGGCTTGGAAAGCCATTCAAAAAGTAGCACCAGATCATTTGTATTCTGTCCTGACTACTAGTTTATTTGTGTGGTTGGACAGAGGGCGAGAATGTTTGACCTCTAGAAAATGTGGTCTGTAATGCAGTGTTGGACAAACCATAGATTGCAATACAGTAGTCAAATTTGAATTGGATAAGATGGAAATTCTTTATTCTTAAGGTGTTCTTGAAAAGATATTTCAAAGACAAGGTTCAGCTGTCATTTTTAATATAAATATTTGAATGTATTTAAGATACTGAATGCATTGTTTTTATAAAACTAAATTTTGCTTATTAAAAAAATTGGAATTTGCAGAAAAATAGGTGAAAAGTAGTAGATAATCTTATCAACCAAAGATAAATAAATGAGAAAAAATTTTTAAAATGTCTTCAATTTTCCTTTGGTGCATAGGTAAAAAAATACTTGAAACATGAACTTTATATTGTATCCTTTTCCATTTAAATAAAAGCATTATCTTAATGATAGTCCTCTTTATCTTCATGTCTTGTCACCACATAAACATAGTTTTTATTGTTGCATAACAGTCAATTAAACAGATAAACCATAGTTACCTTAACAACTAGTATTGTTTCATAAGCTGGATTTAATACATTCTTAATTAAAAAGTGGCATAACTTTACAATGTTGAAAAGAGTACCGAGAATATAATAGCTGTTTTCTGATACACTTAAATTTTCAGTGTTATTAATTTGAGGCAGTGTTTTGGGAATTTAAAAAGGTCAATGGAGAAGCTACTTTTTAGAGTTTTAAAAGGAAAAATTAGAAACATTTTTTTACCCATAAACAATGTCATATGTTATTTTGGATGCTAGAAAAATGTTCTTTGAGAGCCTTGGCCTGGGGGACACATGAATATTCTCAGGACAAGAAGGAAAGCAGCAGACAAGAAGAGTGGTGGGAACACACTGGAACGTAGTGGGAAATGGAGTTGGCTAGTAGGGTGGAGTCAGTCTAGGGAGAATCTCTAAAGCAAACCTACATGTGTTGACTTGATTCAGTGGTGAGCTACCAAAGGCTTTTGAGCTGAGAAATGGCTGCTAATGAAAAATATTGGAGGAAAAGTCAGCGGGGTGTGAACAGGGCAGTGCCAGGCTCAAGTAATCCCAGGAGGAAAGGAAGGTTACAGAGGTGGCTTGCGCAGGGCACATACTCTACAAGGTCAGAAGCATCACTCTGGTGAGTTTGGCACTTGAACTTGAGTTCCCCTAATGTTCTGTGGGCGGAATACATTATGCTCATTTTAAAGTAAGTCTGATGTCTTATTACTGCAGGCTGCAGGTGGCTCTTGTGGTTTTCTTTGTCTAGGGTATGGGTAAAGGGGTAATAACGCTAGTGGGAATGTGGGATCTTTTAAGCTGCAGTGCTACGGTTCACTTAGCAATCTTTGCCTGGTTTTCGAAGAGGGGAGAGAATCTGAAGAGCTTGTTCTTGTTTGTGATACTGGCCTTGTAAGGTGACAGCTTGTGGGAGGGAGGTGTGGAAACACGTATAATTTGTTCTTTTTTTCCAGCAATTTATAATAAATTCTCAGTTGGTTATTTTTATAGATATTAAGGAGGGATGGTGGCCTAATTAGGAACTACAATAATAATTTTTATTACCTTACTAATTCCAATGATGCCTATCTCACGTGTATTATTAGGTTCTGCTATTTTGTGTGCATTGTGAATATGAATTAAATATGTAAAGGTAAGAAGAAAAGTACAAAAATTCCTTTTAAAAACAGATGGTAATTTCTTTAAAAGGGAAAATCCTCTGTCAGGTTAAATCTCTGTATTAACAGAAATTGTTATTGAGTATTCATGAGATTATGGCTAGAAGAATATCTAACTGATACATGATATATATAATATAATCCTATCCTGGCTCAAATGTAACCTGGAATTTTTAAAGTAGCCCTCTCCCCCACCTAGACAGAATCATTCGATAATGCGTTTTTGGAACTTTCTGTTTGTTCACAGATAATTTATGGTGATTTTGGAGCTAAAAGACTATGAGAACCAGATTTTGGGAGAATGAGTACCAAACCATTTCTTCCTCTACTCAGAACTTAGCAAATAAAATAGATCAAAAGAAACAAACAGCAGGTGTAGTGCCACGACCTTTTATGTTCTGTGGCTTACCTCCTATAATCCACCGTAGCTTCTTAGTGTCTCTCGGGGGAGACAATGGAAGATGTCACTTTAATTGAGGCAGATGCTGAGTCAGGCGTTTGTTGTATGTGTTTCTGTCTTGAAATCTTTGCGTTGCAGACTCTCATGCCAGTAAAGGCTGGTCACAATCAATGTCTATTCTCTGCCTGCCGTTAGGTAGGGAGCTGCCAGAAAGGGTTTGCTGATGACATTTTCAAATCCAGGATGTCAGTTTAGCCAAAATTATGGGGAGATCTAGAAAAAGACAATTAAATGTGAATTCACACTCAAAGAAGAATTTTTTCTTTCATAAAGCAGAAGCAGTATTGTAAAAAATTCAATGAATTCTTTTTATGTGGACTTTTGAAATGGTCCACATTAAAAAAATCTTAAAAAAAAGTTTTATTGCTTTAGGAACTTGAACAATATTTTTGGACATTGAGGAAAGGAATGTTAATGAGTTTGGGTGGTTAATTTCCTGTAATATGTTAATGTTGTGAGTTAGGAATGTTCTGACTGCATTTAATATATAAATGTTTCTTCAAGTTTTAAAATTTGTATGGTCTTCAATACACATATATAAAGCAAAGGTATTTTGAAGAATTCCGTGGTTTTGGACCTTTTTTGAATGAGTGCATTACTCGAATATATGTTATATCTGTTCATTCACCTTTACCTATTAATTTTCAGCTGACTTCCACAGCAGTGGACACATTGTTGTTAATGGGTGGAAGATACATAACACAGCCAAAAATAAATGGTTTGTGTGTATGGCAAAAACACCTGAAGAGAAACATGAATGGTTTGAAGCTATTTTGAAAGAAAGAGAACGGCGGAAAGGTGGGTGTATGAATTGGGCATTATTATACTTTGTGAAGGTTCCAATTTAACAAGAAAGCAGAAAATGGGCAAAAGTTATGAGAAAGTAGATGGTGTCTGATGTTCACTTAGATTAACTATGTGATGTAAGCCCAGGCTAAGATACTTCTTGAATACTTCCAATGTTGTTACTGAAATAAAGTAAAAGAAAACATTATATAGTTAGCAAAATAATTATATTGTGGCTAGTGGTGTCTTTTAAATAATGTCTTAGTCTACTGAGGCTACTGTAACAGATTACCCTAGACTGGGTGGCTTATAAACAACAGAAATTCATTTATCACAGTTCTGGAGGCTGGGAAGGCCAAAATTCAGTATCCAGTGAGGGCTGTTTCCTGGTTCATGGATGGCCATCTTCTCACTGTGTCCTCACCTAGCAGAAGGGATGAAAGCTCTCTGGGGTCTCCTGAATAAGGGCACTAGTCCCATTCATGAGGACTCCACCCTCATGAGCTAATCCCCAAAGACCCTACCTCCTAATGCCATCACATTGGGCATTAGGATTCAACATACGGAATTTGGGGGCACACAGACATTCAATTTACAGCAAATAGTTTTACCTGCTTTAAAATTTGTTCCGTTTTCTTTGCACTTTATTCTTGCCATTTCTAAAGCATCATTATAGAGTTTTCCTTTAAGAAACATGCTTTAATAATATAATGCAGTGCTGTGGGGCCTGCAACAATTGCTCCCTCTATATTTAACAGTACACTGAAAATTCCTAGGCCACATATTTTGGTATTCTAATTATAAAATAAGGCAATTTGGATGAATATTAACTTTTTAATATCGTTATAATGCCACAGAATGTAATGTAACTCAGTAAGGAACTTGTTCACACAAGGAGGCCTAGCTCAAATTCACTTCACGTTTTTATCAAGGTTTGCAAACAGTATTTGGTCTGGTGATACTCAGTTGTATGACGTTTATCTGCAAGTACTCGTATTTCTGTAATTCAGCTAGGAAATAGAAATGCTTGTATAACTACTATTTTCTTTACCAAATAATTGATGAGAAACGTGACAGTGTTTATTCCTTTTCTCAGAGATCTAGATATAAAATACCTCACTGGTGACAACATTTTGGAACACAAAGAGTTGCTTCCTCCATCTTTAGGTATTTCCCCATGAAGGGTGTAGAGAGTTTCTACCTTGATTAAAATATGCATAGCATACCTTTTTATAAGTATCTCCAAAACATTTAAAAATACTTACTCCTTTGATTGATCTTAGATGAAGAACCAGACAGAAAAATTTAAAACAGAGATCATGAATGCATAATTGGCTCTTTAAGTTTTGTTAAATCTAGCAGTTAATTCAAATAGCATAACAAATCATTTAGAAGGTAAATTGAATTTTTCATCAAGTTGAACCTTAACTACTCTTCCCAGAATGGCTATGCATATAAATACCCTTAAGACCAAAAAAAAAAAGGAAGAAAGAAAGCACATTCTATAACTCTGCTTATGTTAACAGGCTCTATTCTTTTTTTTTTTTTTTTTTTTTTTTTTGTGGTAGGCGGGTCTCTCCGCGGGCCTCTCCCGCTGCGGAGCACAGGCTCCGGACGCGCAGGCTTAGCGGCCATGGTTCACGGGCCCAGCCGCTCTGCGGCATGTGGGATCTTCCCGGACCGGGGCACGAACCCGTGTCCCCTGCATCGGCAGGCGGACTCTCAACCACTGCACCACCAGGGAAGCCCCAACAGGCTCTACTCTTATTCACTATTACTGACCAATGTTAATGGCTTCTCCATAGTAAAGAATAAAATTTTAGTAAGGAATTTAGTAGCTAGAAGACTAAAAATAATCCAAGAATTTCTTCTTCTTCTGCCACAGTTCTTCATCAGTCCCATTTGCTGATTGTCAGTGTTCCCAGGATTTTCCCTTTGGCACTGGTCACCTCTGAACTTCCTTGCCTGCTCTGCGTTGTCTCTTCCCATCAGATTAACTTCCACTCTGCACTGCCAGGTTCTCAATCTTTATGTCCAGCCTTGTCATCTCTCTGGAGCTCCATGCCCACTTAATCAGCTGACCCTTGGACTCCACTTGAACTTCCAAACCTGCTATTGTTTACAGAGACTTGAGCTTCCCTGAACTTCGGCGGGTCTCTCCTAATTGTCTCCCTCTTTTTAAACCCTCCCGCTTTGTTTGTTCCCTACACTGTCCTTTGAACTTCCTTTCCTTCATTACTCTGCCTTCCCCCTCCCTCTGGTTTAAAACATGTAGATGTTCTCCCAGTAGAGAAGGAATGAAATACGCTGAGACTGCAGTTGAGTATGGACCCTGCTCACCCCTCCATCCACCTCCTGTCCTGTCACCTGAAACCCAGGGCTCCGTGCTGCATCCCTCAGAGGCCCTCGTGAATACTTTCTCTCTCTGGAAATCCTGTTCATACCTTTGCATTCAAACACAGCCCTTCTGTGAAACTTTTCCTATTGTTTCTCAGATAGAGGCGAAGTTCTCTGAATATGTCTCTGCTGTAGCACAGTTTTCCCTCTAAGGCTGTCTCCAGGGCCACCGTGTCCAGCTGTGCTGATCTAGTCCTACAGAAGGGGTTCGGTAGCGTCTGAGATACAGCTGTTCTTCCTCCGCTGGCCAAACTGTAGTGTCTGAGATACAGCTGTTCTTCCTCCGCTGGCCAAACTGTGTGCCTCTGGGGCACAGTTTGCCCAAAGGTGCCATATGGCCCTGGGCATCTTGCCCTGTCTCCCTGGTACCCTATGAGCTTCTTGACAACCAGGGCCCTATCATAGGAGCTCTGTATCCACAGCCCCCAGCGCGTGGTAGACACACAATGAATGTTTGTTTAACGAAGACATGAATGAATGAAGAGACTTTTTCAGTTACCTGTCCTGTGTTTCGTTTTCGATAGGTTTAAAATTAGGAATGGAGCAAGACACCTGGGTAATGATCTCTGAACAGGGTGAGAAACTTTATAAAATGATGTGCAAACAAGGAAATCTGATCAAAGACAGAAAAAGAAAACTGACTACGTTCCCTAAATGCTTTCTTGGAAGGTAGGGTTGGTAGTCCGGGTACATGTATTTCTTTCATATTTTCATGATCTCGTGTGTTAACTTTTTTTAGTCACTTATTTTTCTCTAAAAAATATTCTCCTAAGTGTTTTTGAATCTTTCTTTACTATCAGCATTTCCTGGGCCATAGTGGGATGAGGGAGTGGACATAGAGCAAGGAATCCTGACCAGAAAAGTTAAGGCATTCATCCATTCATCCACGACTTCAGTAATTTCTGATATACTGTGTTTCAGGGGTGAAGCAGAGGCTGGGGTCAGGCAGGGGCGGGAGGGCAGGCGGGTTTGCCTGTAGGGACAGAGTCCGGCAAGGACATGAATACAGGGCCTGAGAGTCAGTTACACTGAAGGGCACACAGTCTACACTACCAATTAATTCAGAATTTAGACAGCTGGGCTAAGGATGAAAGGATATAGATGGAGAGTCTGAAAAAGTGGGTCACGCGAGGGGCCAGGCACACAGGAACAGGCGAGGAGGTCGCTTGGTTGTTCAGCCCAGAGCAGATTGATTGTATGTCCTTTGGTTTCTGTAGCCGACTGCACGGCTGCAAGTGGGAGTCCCTGGTGGGTTAAGCAGGTGGGGGGGATGCCTTCAGGTAGCTCTGCTTAGGGCAGCCTTTGTGCTGGCTTCTTCCGATAATTATTTCCAATCCTCCAATACATACTTAGGAGTTAAAAACCTTATTTTTTAAAAAATTTTTATTTTTTGCGGTATGCGGGCCTCTCACTGTTGTGGCCTCTCCCGTGGCGGAGCACAGCCTCCGCACGCGCAGGCTCAGCGCCCATGGCTCACCGGCCCAGCTGCTCCACGGCATGTGGGATCTTCCCGGACCGGGGCACGAACCCGTGTCCCCTGCATCGGCAGGTGGACTCTCAACCACTGCGCCACCAGGGAAGCCCAAAAAACCTTATAGTTTTTAAAGATTCAGAAACTAGTGATCGGGGAGTGTGACTAGCCCACGTTCATACAGCTAGTAAATGCCAGTGTCAACGCTATAAAAGTAGACTGGGGAGGTAGTTCATAGCCCAGACTTCACAATCAGACTGTCCCCACTCAAATCTGGTCCTGCCACTGGCTAGTTGAGAGACTGGGGAGAGTTAAATTTCTCTTTCCTCTCTAACAATGGAAATGATTGTAGTGCTTACCTGTAATACCTACCAGAATGTCTTGGTATTTTTCTTTTCTTCCAGTTTTATTGAGATACAGTTGACATACGGCACTGTATAAGTTTAAGGCATACAGCATAATGATTTGACTTACATACATCATGAAAGGTTTACCACAGTAACTTTAGTGAACATCCATTATCTCATTTAGACACAAAGTTAAAGAAATAGAAAAACATTTTTTTCCCTGTGCTGACTCTTAGGATTTACTCTATAGCAGTGTTCATTATATTTTAGCATGTCTTCTTAATTAGTTATGTAGGCACACAAGCTCACCACAGGCCACACCAATCCCAGCCCCGTTAGAATACAGGCCAGGAAACCCAGTGCTTTCAGGGCAGCAGGGGGCCTCTTCTTCAGTGGGGTGGTGCTCCCAGCAGGACACACAGCTGCCAGCAAGCTAGAGCTGCTTGTGTTGGCTGTGCCCCAAGTGAAGGTTCTTGTGCAAAGGAAAGAGCAGCTGTGAGCCCCTCTTGGTTTCTAAGTCCCACGTTGCAGAGAAGACGCTCTTTCTCGTAACAACTTCATGGGCATAACTTCCAGGGTCCCCAGATCACGTGCCCACTTACAAGAGAGTCATACCAGGCTATGGCTTCTCACCATATATTTATAAGTATGGAGTTGAGCCATCAGAAGCCATTTTTACCACAAGCAGCGCTGCCTAGTTACACAGCTGACACCTGACCTTCATCAGGTTTCTAGGGAAGCAGAGCTAGAAAGCTAACCCAGGGTCAAATTTGTCCTTATTGAAGAAGGGGTTCTATTAACCCTTTACCCACACTATTATGTTTAACTCCAGGACAGCACTATGGGGTTGATAGTCTTATTAATTCTATGTCATTGAGGAAAAAACCTGAGGCTTAGAGAGCTAAATTTACTAACCCAACGTCATGCAGCTGGTAGAGACAGAAACAGGATTTGAATCCAGGTTGTTTTATTGCAAATTACATGATCTTAACCGCTATGCTATATTCTACTTTACTTTTATTTTCTTTCTTTTGGATGGTTCTTATTTAATAGAAGCATATAAAGAACTCTAACAACTTCTTCTGCCTTAAAATGTGCATTGTAGACTAGACATCCAGTTTTGAATTTCTGTATCCCTTGGTTATTTGGCTTTACCATATGTGTTGCTTTTAGTTTTGAAATAAATGGAAAAGTAATTTCCTGACACTTTCCATAGCTTTGCTTCTCTGGCCTCTGTGCAAAAAATAAAACCATTCTAAAATATATTCATTAGTTAATGTAAGAGTTCGAATGTTAGCTTTTTAAATATGAGCATGATTAAATATTTTATTGTAATAAGTCTCTGTATTTAGTGTTCTCTTAATGATACCACATGGCCATAAAAAAAAATCAGTACTGAGCTGAAGCTCTCCTAAGTGTTATAAAACATCCCTTCTCTTATCTGAGATGCTGGGGCCCCCCATCCTCTCCCGAAATGCTGAAAGATGTGAGCTGTGGTCCTCAGTGGCCTTTCTCAGCCACAGCAGATGTGTGCGATAGACAGTTCTGACGGTTGGTTTCGTGTTGGCGTATTCCTTATGGATGACAGTTTAGATATAACAATGAATTTACCAAGTAATTTTAAAATTTGAAAACAAGGTAGTCAGACTTCTCTGTGTCTTTTGGTGTGTATCAGTCTTCTATTGCTGCAAAACAAATTACCATATATTTAGTGACTTAAAAACAATGCCCATGTATTAGCCTGTATTTCTGTAGGTCAGAAGTCTAGGTGAGTTAGACCAGGTTCCGTGCTAAGGGTCTCACAAGGGCAAAATCATGGTGTTGGCAGAGCAGGGGCTGGGCCCTTATCTTGAGCGTTTGAGGAAGAATCCACTTTCCAGCACATTCGGGTTGTTGGCAGAACTTAATCGTTTGTAGTTGTAAGCGTGAGGCCCCCGTCTCCATGCTGGCCATTGGCCAGGGCTGCTCTCCGTTAGAGGTTGTCTATATTCCTTGGTATATGACCCCCCTCTTGCTGCAAAGCCAGCAGTGGCACATTGAATCTTTCCTGTGCTTTTACTTGTTCTCACTTCCTCTTGTGCCACCAGCCTGAGAAAATGCTGCTTCAAAGGGCTCAACTGATCAGGTCAGGCCCACGTGGTTAATTTCCATATTTTAAGGACAACTGACATGGGATTTTAATTACATATGCCAGTCCATTCACAGGGCTACCTAGATTGGAATTTGATTGACAAACCAAGGGGTAGGATTCCTGATAGGGGGGTGGGAGAACATCTTTAGAAGTCTGTCTACCATACAGGGCATGCAGTTTAATTTTGTCTGCCCTCTTGGAGTTTCAAACCCACTGGTTCTTTGTGCCTGGAAAGCTACTTTTAGACAGTTTATGTCTTATATTAAGTCACTATTACTCTATCTAGTTCTGTCGTTTAGCTGTCTTTAGGATCTGTTGTTTTCTCTTTCGTCCCAAATTTGCTTTTATATGCATAATAACCTATAGTTAAAGCTACTTTAGAATTTTCCCTTTGTGTTTACTAAAGGTCTCAATAAGCTGAATAGTTATTAAGTATAGCTTAGGTAAGTCTGAATGTATGGACATGAGTTTTCTAGAATAGGGTCCAATTTATATCTGTGGGCCTTGCATATGTGAAAACAATGTACGTGAAATACACTGCAAGCATTCCTTTATATTTTGAGACTCCTTTCGTAGCTGCTTGATAAATGCATGGTAAGGATAGACTTCCTGGGGGAAGAAAATTAATGATTTAACTTCATTGGATTTCTGTTGCAGTGAATTTGTGTCATGGCTGTTGGAAATTGGAGAGATTCACAGGCCTGAGGAAGGTGTTCACTTGGGACAAGCACTGTTAGAAAATGGAATCATCCATCATGGTAATTATTTTATTAATCGCCTATTTATTTATCCACAAATTACGTGTATCTTCATTGCATTGATCAGTTTAGTTTATAAAACGTCTCCACATTATAGGATGCTTATGTTTTTTCCAACATCTTTGAGTGCCTCATCTATATAGAATATTGTTTCAGGGAGTATAGGTTTATGGTGATATATTTAACTTGAAACAGACAGTTCCAACACAGAATTCCAGGTAAGTGACGTGGGACTGAAGAGGAAGGAACGACGAGTTCTAACTAGAGTATTTGGGATGCTTTGTGAGGGAATTGGCCTTAGTGCTGGGCATTGTAGAATGAATGGAACTCTGACAAGGACAGAAGACAGAAGGACATTCCACCCTGAGGAAGTAGTAGCACTCAGACACGGGAGTGGGAAGGTTCACGGTGGCCTCTTCAGAACTAACGCAGAGTCTCACGTGGCAGGACCGTATCCTTCACGGATGAATATGCTGGGATGAGGGGTGTGGTGAGAAAGGTAGGCAAACACCTGATCCCAGCAGATTTTAACCTGCTGGCTGTGTATGTGGGGCTTCTTCTGAGGGACATGAGGAGGTGATGGGCATCTGGAGACAGAGGAGTGACCAGATCTTGATTTTGGAGATAACAGATGAGTGGAGGGTTAGAGATTACAGAGATCCCTGCCCATGGGGACCCTTCCTTCCCCAGGAGGGAGAGGACCAGGGCCGTGTCCATGGCATGATGAGAGGGACCCATTCAAGAAATTCTGGAGAAGCTGAGATAGCATATTTGACGTCTATTTGGATTTAGGAGGTGAAGAGTGAGGGGTGAGGTAGATTATTCTGAGATTTTTGTCTGGATGACAGACATAGTTAATTCAAGATGATGAGCATCGGGGGGAAGGTGAAGGGTTTGCGGTGGCTTGGGTATGAAACATCTGCAGGGGAGCGTTCGGCAAGAGGTTGAGAATGTGTGGGTGTAACACTCGGGGTAGAGAGAGCGTGAGGGTCAGATTTGGGAATCACTTCAAGAGAGCATGAGGTTCTTAGCACATCTATAAGAGACTACAAACAAACAAAAAACAAGAAAGCGGTGATCATGGGACTAAGAAAAAAAGCCTGAAGAATCTCTAATGCAAAATGTGGGAGAGGAGAAAAAGACAGGGAACTGTGAATAAATATGGATATTTGGCTATGGTGTTTTGATGTTCATTGTTTTTTCTAAATTAGAGTGAGGTGAAAACAAACTAAATCCTCCAAATTTTTCCCCACCACAGTAGATGCTGCCAATATAATGTACCCCCATCTACCCAGATAGGAATCCCCTGGCACCTACCACCAAACAGGTCTCTAGTTAGACCACCGCTCTCCCTTCCAAGGTCTCCACCTTCTTCCCAGTCACCACCTTCTCTGTCCTTGCTTCCACATTTGTCCTCCATCCCCATAGAACACTCTCCAGGTAATGGCTGAAGAGACCTTTTAAGTCATTTGTAAGATTCAGGCGTTCTCCTGCTTACAGGCATCTACTAGCTTCTCATTACACTTAAAGAAAAGTCCAGACATCTTACCTAAATCTCTTACCATGGCCCACAAGGCCCTACATGATAGGGCCCCTGACTTCCTCTCTGAGTTATCACATAGTGCTGTACCTAACTCGTTACGCTGGGGCCACCCTGGCCTTCTGTCTCTTCTTTGAACACTCCAAGATGACTCCCCATTTAGGATCTTTGCTCTTGCTGTTCTCAATCAACAATTGCTTATTAATTCCTAGTATATGCCAGTGACCTTTCTAGGTGCTGGAGACACAGCAGTGAATGAAACGACAGAAGTCTCTGTATTACGACTCATCTTCCATGACACTCTGCCTTTTAGAATCCTACCCAGTCCCGTTATTCCAATAAACTACTTCCTAAATTTTTGAAATTTTCTTCATGTACTACTTATCACTCTCTGAAATTATCATGTTGTTTTGTTTCTTTGTTTAATATTTCTCTCTTTATCTCCCATCCCTACTCTAGACTGCAGTCAAAATATAAGCACCGTGAGAACAGGAGCCTTGTGTGTTAATATACAGCAAACATCTAGAATGCCCAGCACATATAGGTGTTTAATAAATTATCTGCTGACTGAGTGAATAAATGAATAATTATATTTTGAGCAAACAGATAATGTTGATAAATTGTATTTGATTTTGTACTTGGTTCATTAATGCCATTAAAACACCATTTAGCATCTAGTATGCTAAGAAGTGTCATCCAGTATCTTATAAGTAAAAATGAAAAGATGTTGAGTTAGATGGCTTTCCTCTTTATGCTCCTCTTTCCCTTCTTCTAACCCCATGACCAAGTATATATTTGGGACAAGAGTGGACTGTATTTGTTTTATCCTGCAATCTATTAAAGCTGAAGTAGGTGGCATGTAAAGAGGTTTTGTATACAATCATTGACCTTCAGAAGTGATTATTCTTTTCCCATTCAGACTGTGTACTTCCAGGGCCTGTGTATTGCCAATAGAGCAAGGAAGGGAAAATCTGTTTAGGGATACCTTTTATTTACTCCTTTCCTTACTGATTCTTTCCTTCATTCTACATGTAAGATATTATGCTAGGTACTTGAAGGTATGTAAATATGAACCCTCGACCTTTTTTTTCTTACGGTCTAATAGTTTTAAGCCTATCTTTTTACCTTGTCCATCAAGAAATCCAGCTGCTGGAATATTTCCTTTCAGACAAGACAGAAATCTACTAGGATGGGAGAACTAATTTTCTGCAAGGACTATTGAGAAGGAAAACTGTATCGGTTAACACTAGCTGCTGTAACGAATAAACCTCCCCAATACAGTGGCTTACATTATAGAAGCTAATTTGTCACTCATGTACAGTTCAGTCAGTGGTGGAGGGTGAGGTGGTGGCACCCTGCTCCATGCAGAGTTTTGGTGCCTGACAGAAGTTCTTCCATCTTCAATACAGTGCTCCTAAAGGTCACCTTGAAGGGAGGGTGGAGTTTCTTTTAAATGGGTTCGTACCCTTCCCATTGTGCATCACTTTTGTGCACATGTCCGTGGGCACAACTCAGATATGTGGTCACCCTTGGCTGCAGGAGGCTCCTAGAAATGTCCTGTACGTGCATATGCGGGAAAAACAAAAGCTAAACCAATTTGGTAAAAAACTACCCGATTTCTGCCCCTGAGGCTTAGCTCCTGGGTCAGTATAAGATCTATGAAATCATATGAAAGACAGAGTAATCATTATATTTATTTGTTAATGTTTTACAATGATATCAGCCCATAATAGTCACAAAAATCACTTTTAACATTTCTGTTTTCAGTTGAGGTTATTGTGACTTCTGTTGTTAATTTGAGTCTTTAATCTTTTATGAATTAGAAATAACAGAAAAAAATGGTTTAAAGCTATCTATCAACAATAGATGCTGCTATGAAATTGTTTAAAAAATTATGGATATGTAAGTTTTTGTACTTCTATGGGATTACTTAACTATATTCTAGAAAGAGCTATGCTAAGTTTGTCACAGTATTTTCCTTTTTGACTATGAGGTACCTTGTAACAGATAACAGGATATTAGAGAAGCTTTATTCCCAAAGCTGGAAAGGTCAGGGTGCAAGGAGAGGTCATCCTTTCAGAGGAGCTGTAAGATTATTTTCAAGTCACCCATCCACTCTTGCTTTCATCCTTCAACACAGGTGATCCAGCAATTGTATGAGGAAGAGTTGCTTGTTTACTTAATGAATTAGGTTCTGAAAATTGAAGACAACTATTATGGGTGGAATTTTACTTACTTTACAATAACAAAACTGTTGTTACTTTCCCTGAAGACATGCGTAGCTAGGCAGACACATTCAAGTCAATTTTAAGTTAGTACAAAGTGGAGGTGGAATAATATTTATTCAATCTCTTCATGAACATAGTACTCTAGAGTCTGACCTTTTCAGTTCAGGAATGCTGAAAGATCTGGAAGGAATCACAGAGAGAACCACCCTTACTTATTTTGTTAACATATGTCTCAAAATATTTTAATTGCCTCCTCTTAAAAGAGAAAAATTCAACAGCATAAGATTTTTTTTTTTGGAACGGATATCAGAATTTTAGTCCTAATCAACTTTCCTCCCCTTCCTCAGACACCACCTTTTCCAATAATACAATTTTGAAAAGAAAGTAGTAAATTCTGTATTAAAATTTATTCTGAAATTTCAAATTCAAGAACAGTTTATTATTTCACTTAAAAGAATTGAAATCTTTTTGAACAATGATATTTATAACCTGCTTAACTCTTTTTCTGAGAAATTTAGCACTGAGTACACTGTATGAAAAGTCCTGTTGGTCACAGTTTGATTTTAGTGGCCTGTGCTGTTACTGTTACCAGGATCTGATCAGTTGTAATGTCCGATTTGGTATACAGAACTTTTGTTGCTGGAAGTAACCTTTTTTTTTTTTAGTGTCCAAAGTTAACTAATAGAGATTCTCCCAAGCCTAGGATAAGAGAACATATTATGCAATTTCACGTTAATAATTTTATTAGAATGAAGAAATATGGGCCAGGCAGGCTAGTTTCATTAGTATGTGGTTCCAGCTGCATTTTAGTGAAAATAGAATTCCTAAAATAAAGTTGAATGAGCCATCTGTTTTATAAAGAGCCAGCAAAAAAAAAAAAAGTTGACTTAATGCTATTATTCACATTGCAGATATTGTTGAGAACTTCATCAGGGGCAAAGCCTTGCTGTACTGGGAATTCTTGGGCTGAGGCAGCATATGCTTTCTCTGTGATATGTTGATAATGTTCTTCTTGTCTGGCTTTATTATTTACATTATAAGTGCTTATGTGGGAATTCAGAGAGCTCATTCATTATAGCCAGTGGTGTGCTGAAGTTGGCTGGTCAAAGCTGTAGAGAGCTGGTGATTAAATGTTTAAAAAAATTGCAAGCCTGTAGTTAAGCACAGCTATTATTAAAATTAAATTATATAAACATATAAGTACCTAAATTATAAACAAAGGTACTATATCCTTAGAACTCATCACTTCCTAATTATTTTACTACCTTTTATTGTTATCTGTGGTCTTGGTGTTACTTATGTCTGTTATTTTTGTATGATGGAAATACTAAATAATAGTGTGTCACTGTACATCTCATTCTGTGTTCAGTGACTTTATTTTGGTAGCTGGAAATTGGCCAGCGTGGGAGTATTTGATACCGTGGAAACTGACGAATGTTACACATCAGTGCTCCTTCTTCCACAACACTAGAGAGCAAGCTGTTCATCATTTACCAGTACATCCCTGGTAATATCCAGCATCACAGAGTTGTTTAAAAGATGTCATTCAGCAACCTTTCTCATAAAGGTTATAAACCCATTTTCCGTGCTCGAGAAGTTGGGGGAGTGGATTTGTATGCAGAGCTATTCACTGTTTTTCCAAGGCAACAGCGTAGAGTTGCAGATTAGCCCAAGGTTCATTAGCAAAGTCGCAAGAGTTTACCTTACAGTGAAGCATTCCGTTTTGAACAGGTTGAACCACCACTTCTTTTATTGTGGCAAGATACCTTTGGGCCCAAGTTTCCTTGAATTTTGGAACATCAATATAATAACTGATTTCAATGAATCTTAAGGGATAAAAATGGGAATAGGTAGATTGCAGAGGAGAAATAAATAACTGGTCTTGAAACATGCCGTAGGATTTCAAAATATTTCTTCCGATTTTATTTTTCTTTCACATATGCTTTTTTTTCTTTTTGGCTTAATCTGGAAAAAAGATGCCAAAAGTTGTGTTGTCTATCCCTTTTTGGCAGCAAGCCTGTCTCAGTTTTATGGCTGCAAGCCATGCATTTGGTTTGGATAGATGAGGGTGAAATTGCTGAAACTTTGCATATGCGCGCGCACGTGTGTGTGTGTGTGTATATGTGTGTGTGTGTGTGTGTGTGTGTGTGTTACAAGTCTCTTGGCTTTCTTCTGGATTCACCAATGTAGTTCATGAGAATTCTGACAGATTTTTCTCCTCCTTCAACATTTTTAGCAAAAAGTAAAGGTCAAAGTCTTCTATGTAATCATGAAAATAGAGCCGATTACAAAAATCATCTCTTCTGCAAATTTTTCGTTCCCTGTAAATAAAACATTTAAATGTAAACTCTTTGAGATTTAATTTGAGGTCTTTCCTTTCTAGAACAGTTTTTTTTTTTTTTATCAGACTACCTAGAAAAAAAGGAAACTTGAGAGAAAGTTTAGTAGGAGTCTTTATGAATAGAAAGTCTTATCTTAAGGATGGAAGTGAAGGTTGACCACTCTCATTTTCCACTGAGGAAAAAAAAAATTAAGTGACGTGTAAGAAAAGCATTTGTCAGTGTAAGAAAACTGTTAAAATTTTGGAATCAGTTACATACTGAATTTATCTAATCTACTCTGAAGATCTAAACACAGGATAAATGGTCAAGATTGGTATATGTGTGGTCTTGGCCTGATCGCTGTGGGATAAGACAGATAAATGCTAAAATTCACTTCTGGGGCTGAGAATCAAATTATAACCCACTAGTTGGAGTATCTGCTATTCGAAGGGCACTTTTTGCTTGACTTTGTGGCATTGTGAAGAAATAGAAAACACAAACTCGTCTATTTTATTTAAGTGTAAATCACTACACACACGCACAAATGCATACGCTATGCTACCTAAATGTGGCTAACCTTAATTTAGTTCTTCAGTCATTACATGGAAGTTGTAACTATATTATATATAACAAAATCTTATCATGAATCTTACTATCAAAATACTGGATTAGCATTACTATGTTAGGAAAATGAAAGCTTTTGATAAAACTAAAAGTTTCAGTATTTGGGAATATGTTTTTTATCTGCCAGTTTTTAGATTGTCAGGATTTTAACATACTGTTCTTATGTTCTTAGTTACGGATAAACATCAATTCAAACCAGAACAGATGTTATATCGATTTCGCTATGACGATGGAACCTTTTATCCAAGAAATGAGATGCAGGATGTGATTTCAAAGGTAACAACCTCTCCCATAACCTTTTATCAATAAAAGAATTTGTGTTGTCGTTATATTCTTATCTTCAGCAAGATAAAATCTTGTAGAGAGACTTAAAATAATTCTGCCGGTATAGAAAATTTTTACATGACGTACGTAAGCAAACCTCTTGATTTTTTTCTTGCTATTTTAAGAATTAGAATGTTAGATCATTGTTTTTATTCTCTTTATCTAATTCTAAAAGGGAATAGTGTAGTTGCATAACTCAGAAGATTATATCTGTTGAAAACTGTTTCACATGTAGCGACAAGTGGTCATGATACTTGAATAAATTTAACAAAAAGATAAATACATAAAATTTATGTAATATCAGTTTTCTTTGTACACTTGACAAAATTTATATTGACATGTAATGATCAAGTAGTATGATGGACCACTACATAGATTTATATTCTGTTTACATTATATCTCGAAATTTTATATTTTAAGAAAATAGTTTTAAAAGTCCTCTGTGTATGTATATGTCATATGTATATGAAAAATTCATAGCACAATTTAATCCTGTTTTTAAAGATTTAAGTTATATTATTTTTATGATGTAATGTATCATTTGAATAATAGGGTAATGATTTCAGCATGTTGACAGTGAATCTGTTTTATTCAAAATTTCATCGGTTTGTCCTTTGAGTGATCTTACTTGCTTTTGACATATTTTTGTCTTACAATAGGGCGTACGATTATATTGCCGTCTTCATAGTCTGTTTACTCCAGTGATAAGGTGAGTCTAGTTTCTAAGTTCTGGGAGGTTAAATGGAAATATTTATATTGCATATTAGATAAATATTATTAAGCTGCAACTTAACTTATTTTGTTTTTCTTCCCAAAGTGAAAATTTTACTTTTAAAGATTAAGTCACAATTTATCTGAAAATATTTCTGAATTTTCTGAGGCTCTAATTATACCATTTCTTCTACTCTTTTTATTCTGATTTCTAATATTATTTGCCATTAATTCATAGTAAATTACAGGCTTGATTTTGAAATGATCCACCTTCAGTTAATATTTAATAAATAATAGTTGGCTGGTTGGTAGAGGATTTCAAAATACTGTTTACTATAAATATTTACCATTATGGTTATTTGTATACTAATTTTTTTCATTAGACTGTGTAATCAAATCTTGGATATGTATTTTATTTCACAATATTTTTTAAATCATCTTTTATCCAAAGAAAAAATTTTGCACTTGAAAATTAAGAATTGATTTGGAGTTAATAATTATAATTTTCTCATTTTTTTTCTGTACCATGTTTTAACTTCAGAAGAGGTGCCTTTTTGTTTTTTAAAGAGAAATCAGGATTCATTTGCAGTTTATCTCTTTAGAAAAACAGCAGGAAACTGAGTTCTGTGTTATGATTACTAATAGAGATCATCAGTACTTTTGTAATATGCACTCGTATACACTAACTGGTAGGATGTAATGTAATGTAAAACTAATTTCAGACGGCCAGATATCATTTGGAGTTTATTGACTAAAACATACTTTTCGGAACAGAAAAATGAGCATACTATTTCTAAAATGAATATAGAGGCTTTTCAGTCGTGGCTGTAGAATCCAAACGTTTGATGGACAGTGTTTCTGTTTTTCACTCTGCTTTCCAATTCCAAGAAAATGCAGAGCTTAAAAAAAAAAAAGATTCCAAAAGTTGCTGGTAAGCGTTGGAATGCCCACACTGCAGGTCCCGAAGGAGAAGACAGAATTTTACCTATTACTCCTGAAAATGCCCTGTCCACTTTCACAAGCAGGCTTCACAAAGTAAAAAGAGGTGAAAGGAACCAACATTCGTTGATTGTCTGCTATATTCCTGGCACAGGCACTCTGTGAATATGTTGGATAATGTAATGCTAAAAGATGGTTTGATACTTAAGGTTTTGTTCTGCTAAACTAATAGAAAAGGATACTGGATAATTTTTTCAGGCCACACGTGTATGTATATGTAGGTTTCACATGTGAGAAAATGTGTTCTGAAAATATATTTTAGCCATGTGGGATTTCTTATCAAGAAAGTTACATTCTGAAAGAGCTGATAAGAAGGAATTGTTCTTTGGCTAGAAATGACGATGGTTTATGAGTTGTGCAAGGTAAATTTACGAGAAAAAACCCCATAAAACAGATGGAATGTACGATAGTCATGTGTGAACTCAGCTTATGAAAAGAAAAATGACTTGGGTGAAGAATCCACAGACCCACGTGTGGTCTATAAAAGACTCCTCTGTCCTTCTTATTGACACATGGAAACCAAGATGAAATGGGTGATGAGGTATCAGAAGTAGGGAGGTAGACTTAAAAAGATTTTTAAAAATATGCTCTTGATTACTGGCTAACTAGTTCATTCACTGTTGAACTCTCAGAAATTTCATTCATGTTTCAGGGAGCTTTTTATGAAAATGGATGAAATCATGTCAATATTAATTGTAAACTACTGACAGAAGCTAAAGAACCATGAATATAGCCAGTAATTTTTTGTCACGCCAAGTTGATTGCAGTTTGGATTTTTTGGACATGTTGAAAAGACTGTCGTTTTCTCACTCCATTTTGATCCAGGCCTGCAAACCTGCAAAGTAAATGAATTACAGGTTTCCACCCTTGGGACCTTATTCTGACCATGAGCACTTTGTTGGTATCTAACTAGACTTTGAAACGTTTCTCAGAACTGGGAAGTCTGCAGAAAGGAGAGTCTGCTGTGGAGAGCCAGGATTCCCGGGGCTGCCTGGGGATGCAGCGTGGCTGAGTCCGTGCTCTGATCAGAGAAAATGAATCACGAGGTTCTCGGTGTGTTTCCCTCAAGACAGGCCTCAGGTCTCCCACTACAGCTGAGCCTAATGAATAATCCTCTGGGGCAAATCCTGCCTTCCTGGAGAACTTAGGAGCAGAAATACAAGGGGTTGCTTTATTTCCCGTACTTTGAGATTTTTCGTAGACTCTATCTTGATTTAAAGGGAGGGAATTCTATTTTATTATTCTTTTACTAATGAGCTATTGTATTTCTAGCCAAGTTATTACCAGGTAACATAACATTAACAATCAGTTTGGAGATAGGAAAATGTGAAAGAAAAATGTCCTGTTTTGGTATCCTTGTGGGTTTCTTCTTCTGGTGTGAGTTGGTGAAGGGAGTTTTCAGGTGTGTACGCCTTGTAAAGCTGTCTTATTTACACATAAGTGGGACAGTCAATTCAAATTACATTGAGTAAACTCTTCTGTTGCACACTGATACGAAATGAAATGGTTCCTTGTGCTTACTTGTCCTCTTGCTTAATGTTTTTTCTTTCTCTTTCCTTTATAGAGATAAAGATTACCACTTAAGAACCTACAAATCTGTGGTTATGGCCAACAAGCTGATAGACTGGTTAATTGCACAGGTAAATAGACAAATAGAAGTTACTGAGTTACATTCATTGCTGCTTTAGACTTTGAAGTGATTTAGGTACTTTTTAAAACTCCCACTTGCCAATGAGACAGTGAAATAACTTGACCAAGTTCATACAGCTAAAATGAAGCAGAGTTAGGATTTGAACCTGGATCATCTGACTTCAGAGTCCCAGACTTGATTTTTATGCAGTATTGTCTTTCAAGAGGAAGGTGTTTCTGGATTCAAAAATATCACCTGAGATCCATCAAGAAACGAAGTATAATTTAAATAAATGTGCATGTACTAAAATTACTTGTATGTTTTGTTCACTGATTTGTTTTAAGGTATCTGGTTTTTAGTCCTAGCAGGTTATATTCTAATCTCCCTGTGCCTTCTTCTCTGTTAGATAATAATTGTGTTTTGATAATATGAGCTTTACTTCTCTGAAATGGATTGAAATTTCCAATTAGTGTGAACAGGGGAGGGTGAATGGGTGAATGCGGTAAGATGTATCATTTACGTATTGCCCTATGTGTATGGCTAGAAGCTTTTGCAACTGAGATCTGCCCTGCTTTTCATGCTAATGGTAATGCTTGTCCTCCTAATGCAGCTGTAAACTTTATAAGCCCATAGGTAGACAGCATCACAAAATATTTACCCCTCCCCACGGGCCCACTCTCAAGCGTCACTCCCCTCCCCCCCCCAAAAATAGAGTATCCATCTGCATACACTGTAAATAGGAAAGTATAAAACTTGCTGTGATTTTTGTTCTGCTTCTTAGAATGTGGGAGCTGATAGCTGGTATTGAGAAAACGTTATTTGCAACTCAAGGCATCTAGCCCATCATAATAGATATTCAAATATAAATTTATTTAAATGTTTTATTGTACTAGATCAAGTAATAAATAGTCAAATGTTTTCCAGGGATTAAAGAAAAGGCTAAGAAAACTGATATCCACTTTGACAGAACTTACTATTTTGAGAAAGGGGATATTGCTTGGTTGAAATGTTCTCATTACATTTGGATATTTGAGTCAATTTACTTTTCTGTTATTGAAGAAATTAGCCTACCTCCTTTGTTGCAAGTGGATAATAACGTTTGATGCTCAGTCATAGAAATGTTTATTTTTTGTTTCAGATATTAACGGTTAATTCCCATTTGATTCATCTGTGCACATACATTTTGAGATTTTTATTTTTAATATTAACTTCTACACTATCCAAGACCACCTATTTTTGCATTTTATGGCACTTAGATTTATTTTATCTAGAAATTAAGATCTTAGATTAAATCAAACAGTTCTTTTTTGATAAAACCCAAATTCCTATGTCCAGGGGGTTTACTAGTGTGAGAGCCTTTTATAACACTATGGTCAGTGTGTGTCATTGGGATTGGTTCTGTGTTTGGTAACAGAGTTGGAATTTCATCTAGAAATTAAACTGTTCCAGAATTCACATGAATTCTTGTACTATATGCTGATTATATGGGAAAACTGAAGAAAGTTTTTTTGAAGCAAAAGCTGATGTTGAATAAATATTTAAAGTTCTGACTCAGGAAGTCAGTTATCAACTTTTTTTTTTTTTTTCCTTTTTGGCACGTTTACTTTCCAAGTGTGAATATTAGAAGGCTAAAATAAGTTGCTCAAAAAACGGACCAAGTTGCAATTCTTTTTTTCTTCAGCTTTTCCTAGTGGTCTGTTATGACAGCATCTGTAGAAATTGTACATAATAGAAATTGAAGTGGACTGGGATTCAGGTAATCTGGTGTCTGATGACAGTTCTGCTGATAAGCAGTTCTGCAAACTTGATTGAGTCACTTAATCTCTCTAGATTTTATTTTCACAGCTGTTTTCTGCTTACTGGACTAGCTGTATATGTCAGCTCTTCTCTGTCACTTAAGCTTTATGATTCTGATGGTGTAAAACGTATCCAAATGTACGTATCAGACCTGATTAACTCTAGCTTCAGATTCGGACAATATGGGCTGGCTGTGAAAAGAAAGACATGGTAATGGTGTGATAAGAGAAGGATAAGTTACAGTTCTTAATCTAAGATGGAAAAGAGATATTTTAAAAGTAAGGTTCTCTTTCCACCAAGGCTCTCAAGTGATAATAAAACTTAATTTCTAGCATTGACCGGGACACTGAGTTGACTTGGAGAGCTTAAGGGGACCAAATAGAGAACTGACTCCAGTGTGATAGTCTATGTGTTGTTTGGAGTATAGTCTAGATCTGATAGCTTTTGGATGATGGTACTTCTTATATACCATATTTTAAGTGACTAAGTTCTTCACCAGATTTGAATTGCTGGAGGGCAGGGAAGTATTTTTTGTTTGAGTGCTTTACTCTCTGTAGCACTTGGCACACTTTGTGGCAGAAAAAAAAATCTTTTGAGTGAATTCGTAAAAGTTACGTAACAGCTATATTTTGAAAAGGGCACAGATGCGTTGTCCAAAGATACAGATTATACATGTCTTGTTAGTTAACAGGATTAGCGAGGGGTGGAGTTGTCACAGCATGAGGTGACACTTGTTTTGGTCCTTGATAGACAGATAGGTAGAATTTAAATGTGTGAAGGGTGACAATTGGGGGGGCCAGCTTGACAAGAGTGAAGGTGACCCCACCTTTAGAAAATGAGGCTGGAGGGGTAGAATGAAGTTAGGATTATGGGAGGCCTGGAAAGCCCAACAGAAAATTTTGATATTTTACGATTATTAAAAAAGAGTCAGTGTAAAGTTTTGGAACGTGATATTCCTGTGTAAGGAAGCTTAATTCTATAAAGGCAATAAGTTAGAGAAAGTACAGGAAAAAATTATGGCAATTTAGAAGTGAAATGAAGAAACACTGGGTTAGGGTGTTGAGATAGAAATGAAATAGAAGCCAGAGAGAAGAGGGGATGGATTTGGTAGAGTATTGTACCTAAGAGCTAAAACATAGGACTAGGAAAAATGAGATAATATGTAAGAAAGCACTTCTTAAAGCGTAAAACATACAACCGTCATGACATATAGACACATGTACATACATATACACATATATATTCATATGCAGTCGGCCCTCTTGGGATCTACGAGGGATTGGTTCCAGGACCCCTGAAGATACCAAAATCCACAGATGCTCAAGTCCCTTACATAAAATAGAGTAGTATTTGCAAATAACCTCCCATGTACTTTAAGTAATCTCAAGATTACTTATAATACCTGATGTAATGTAAATACTGTGTAAACAGTGTCTGGTCCTGCAATTCAAGCTTTGCTTTTTGGAACTTTCTGGATTTTTTTTCTCTGAATAATTTTGATCCGTGGTTGGTTGAATCTTCAGATGCTGAACCCGTGGTGACAGAGGGCAGACTGTATATGAATTCATACTTAAATGAATAAAATAGACGTTTTCTAGATAAAAATCATAACAAAAGTTTGCATTGGGCTTTCTTTTGGGGATCAGTTATATGAGCTGATTTTTTTTTTTGGCAAGATAGAGAAGCTTGCATTTGCTGACTTCACTGAACAACACACTCTTAGGGTCTTACGAGTCACCCTAGATTAGTAGGTTTCTTTGGGGGTACTTAAAGAGCAAGGCCATTTTGTGGAAGGGAGGTGATAGCTGAGATCACGCATAATAATTTTTACTTAGCAAGTTTTATTTAGTGAGTTTTCAATATGTAGGATATTTCCTTGATACATAATTGCGATATAAGGTCAAAGACATAAGAGAAAGGGATCATTTGTGGTAGCAATACATTTTAGTTACCTGTGTATTTTTCCTTTTAAATAAGACATGATTTTTCTCAAGAAGTATGAAATCTTTATTTTTTATGTAATGTCAGAAGAAGATATTTTCATAATCAAGTGAATGTTTTATAAGCCTTAGATGGATCGTGGCCTTATGAAAGCAGCGTCTGTCCTAATGTATGAATGGCTTTGTCAGTACGGTGCTGAAATGTCAATCGTGGTTTAGATGCAGCAGAATCTTCAGTTGCCTATTAACTTGTACAGGGCTTTTGTGGTTAACAGGGGGATTGCCGCACCAGAGAAGAGGCAATGATATTTGGCGTTGGACTCTGTGACAATGGATTTATGCACCACGGTAGGGATTGTTATTGTGGAAGCTTACAGATGTATTTCGCTGTTTTGTTTTGTTAGGACGCTGGGAGTGTCTCAGTGTTCCAGGGAAGTCATCTAGAGACAAACCAGCAAGACTGTCTGGGTCTTGCCACGTGTCCCTCTTGGGTCACCACGTCTGCATTCAATGTTGCTTTGGTGCCTTTGCTGTGTCTTACGACTCTTATCTACCAGTTGCCATTACTTCTCTTCTGTTTTTCTCGACTGATCCCAAAAAAGCAACAGCTTGAGCTAGAAGTTTCTAAAAAAAAAAAAAAAAAAAAATGAATATTGGGGAAAAATTTTTAAAAAAAAAAAAAAAAAAAAGCTGATATATCTCTTTGAAACTATTTTAGGTCAGACCCATGTTTTCTTTTTTGAATGCCAGTATATATTAGAATGATTAAATGAGAGCATTTAATCTGAACATTTATTGTTATTTTTAGAAAAATGCTTTCAAAATTATCTCAGAGAACAAAATTATAAATCTCTGGGAAAAAATCTGTTTCTTTTTGGCTACTAATTAAAGATTGAATTTCTTTCTTGTTTGATGACTTCATTTCCCTTCAATTTACAAAAATAATGAGACTTAGTTTTCCCTCTCTATTCATACCATCTTATAGATTCCATAAACCCAAACAATCTCTCTTCATTGTTAATATTTGCATATGTGTATATTTGATAGGTCTTGTACCTATTTGTCAATTATACTCAAAGTTGTTACCTCTTTCCAAAGAAAAGAAGTACAGCAAAAGTTAACAGCGATTTTGAGAGCATCCTTGGTTATCGTATATTCCTTTGGGAATTCCGTAACATTCTAGTATCTCTGGACCACTGTATGAGTTGTGATAGGGGAAATATCTGTCTTTGAAGAGCCAACAATGGAATGGAAGGAATGACATCATTATAGGGGATTAAAACTATAATATCAACCTTCAAAGGTTTTGATTATTTTTCTTTTTAAAGTATCAACAAGCAGCAATTTTATCTAAATATTTTTTTTTTAATATTGAGTTACAATAAAGGTTTTCCCTACGAAAGTCTCTGTCAGTAAAGCACAGCTAGTTCCACTCATTCCTGGCCTTACTGATGTTCTCTCTCCCTGCCTTTAGACTGACTATTTGGTGGAGGAAAACAGTAGTAGCAGAAACACCATGTGAGTTTTGGGAAACTGCTTAGGTCATGTAGGCAAGACCTAACTCGATCTCAATTATATCCTCATTTCTCTTGTCACGTACAACTTGTGTTACCTTTTAATTTGTGGTTGGTAGTTTCATTTGTTAACTCACGTTGCCAACCAGTCCTTCATTCAAAGGTCAGTTCGTACATACAACTAGTCAACAATTGTGATTTGGACCTCCGTTAAAATAATGAAATCAAAAGCTGTCATTTTTGGTTGCCTACTATAAGCCAAGTTATTTACACTTATTACCTCATTTTAGTTTCATCCAACATTATGAAGAAGGTTTTACTGCCTGCATTTTACGGGTGAGGAAACTGAAGTTCAAGGAGTTTAAGTAACTTTCCTAGTGTTTCACTCAGAATCAGTCCCAGACTTGGAATTTGAGCTCCCGGTCTGTCTTATGATAAAGCCTGAAATTCTTCTGTGCCCTGGGACTGCAGATCTTAGATCCCTGACTCAGTGATTCAACCTGTCTCAACAAGTAAGTTTTAGGGTATAAGGGTAGATAAGGAGAAATAGAGAAGATTTCTCTTTTAAGACACTTTGACAGTTGTCAGGTCCTCACTGAGTACAAATTCTTTCTATTAGTATTTAGCTTTATTTTTAAAAAGGCTAACAAAACATATACCTTATATCATGAGAGCTTGCCAGGAAGCTTAGGGACTTTGGGGGGAAATATTAATGTTCAGATAAAAGGGAAGAAACTGACCTTTGCAGAAATAAGGTTATTTGAGAATAATGTTTTTACAGAAAAGAACTAGGAATTAGTGGGAACTAAAATCACTTTTCACCCAGAAGACATCTTTCTGGTTTGAAGGGTTGGAATAAAAGCAACCACAGTGGGAATTGCTCACACACGTAAGGGCAACAGTTAACCCATTTGAATTTTCCCATAATTGTGCAGGATATTGAAAACAGAAATGTTTTTGTGTTTTTACTTAAAATGTTTACCACAAATTTGAAACACTGTAGGTTTCTGTGTTTTGAACTGCATACATTTTTGGACTCAATATAATCTTTGACTTAAAGTTGGGTTTTAATCTGGAAAGGTGGCAGACTTGGTTAAGAAAAAAAGTTAACAATGAAAAAAATATTACTTATTTTAAAAATTCAAAATTATTTAGGTAATAGTAATCTAAAGGAAACATTGGCTTGAAATTATAGAAAGAAATAAAAAAGGGTTATTGGGATATTTGTGAATGTAACTTGTTCTAGGTAATGGGACAGGGTATTAATTTAGGGGTCTGAAGGGTCTGTCAGTATGGAAACTGAGGTCAATTTGGGGGTAATTGAAACAGTTTGAATCTCTCTCTGTTTCCATAGTCCTTGAAAAAAGTGAATTCAAAGACGAACCCTTACTTTTCCGCTTTTTTGCTGATGAGGAAATGGAAGGATCAAATATGAAACATCGACTGATGAAACATGATTTAAAAGTTGTAGAAAATGTTATAGCCAAATCATTATTGGTAAGTTTGTTACTGTGCTCTGCAGGTTTTCTTCTTGCTTAGACATTAACAGGAGATTACATAAACATGTTTGACAGTGATGCAACATATTATTTCATTCTGTTTGATTTGTAAGTTTTTTCATAGTTGTTTTATTAATAGTGTTAATATTTTGCATTTCAGATTAAATCCAATGAAGGCAGCTATGGTTTTGGGTTAGAAGACAAAAATAAAGTTCCAATAATAAAGTTGGTAGAAAAGGGGTCTAATGCTGAGGTAATGTAAATTAGCATTTTTATTTAACTTTGTCCGTAACATACAAACATAAAAGTTTTACACAAAGTGAAATCAGCCTCTTAGTATCTTTATGGAAAATAATGTTTCTGAATAATCTTATTCTGAGGTTCTTTTAAATACTGTTGGGTTTGTGACAGAGGTTGTCTGGGTACTTAAGGCTAGTGGGAGGAGGTATTGTAGAGATCTACAGCTTGAACTGTCGACCTCCTAGGAGACCAGGTGGCTTATTCCATGTCTGATTCTAGCCTGCAGCCCTGTGGAGACTGCATAGGGTGGGACTGTATTGTGTATGTCACATGATTCTTCCATTAAATCTAGGGCTGTATCTTCTATTTTCCTATCACTTTTGATTGTCTTATTTAAGCACAATTTCCATGAGTAAAGCACATGCTTTCGTTTATTTTCTTATTGGGTTAATGCCGATAAATTGATTAATGTACTCTCACCGTACCAGACTTTTAAACAAAGGAATCTCCTGATCATTCATTCATTCAGAAATATTTATTTAGTGCCTGTTATGTGATTAGCAGTGTTCTAGGCTCTGGTAACACAGCAGTGAACAAAACAAAGTTCTCTGCCCTCATGGAACGTGCCTTCTAATGTTATATCCCAAGTATGTCAGGTTAAAAGTATTCCTACCTCTGCCTGGCTTATAAAATGCTTAATCCTCAAGCAAATGTCTCAATTTATAAATTTTTAATAAAGAATGAGAAAATGAATGAAGCGTGGCTTTTAACTTTGAGCCTGTTTAAAGTTAGTAGCAAACTGTCACTTACCCTATTTGCTGGCGCCCAAGGTCTCTGTCTTTTACCAACCTCGTGCAAGACAAAGCTCTATGTACAGCATATTAATTTCAAACAAAATAACTCTGCTCAGCCCATACTCTGTTGGTGGGCCTGGCCAACAAATGACTGTTTTTTATTATTTTCTATGATGAGGAAATGTTTTCCCCAGTCATTTTCAGAGGGTGTTCTTGGAGCCCAGCTTCATCTGACTCTGCCACCAATAAAATGCCCTCTCCCGGGTTTTCGTCATTTGGCTGGTAACCAAAACAGTATATAGTTTACAGGCAGTAGGGTTGGTTAAGAAGATTGGCCTGGTTGGCGTGGAGAGATAATGTCTTCCTTGTCATCTTTCCAGCATCTTGTGATCTGTGCCTGTTGGAGCTCTTCCTTGGTTCCAGGCCATTTCTCTCTCCTGCCCTGTGGTCCCCTATGCTATGTCAGGCTAGAGATGTATATTTGGTTGTTATCCATGTCTGTATAGAGGTTGAAACTCTCTCAGTTATTTGGATATAGATGGAAAACACAGGCAAAAACTTAACCTGGGGTTTGACTGTAGTTAAAAGGATGAAATAAGAACTAAAAAATACAACAGAAAAAAGGGTTACAGGAGAAGTACAGTGTTAAGTCCTGGAGGGAGGGAGGGAGGAGAATTTCAGTAGAGATGGGTGATCAAATTTAAAAGTAGGTCAAAGAGAATAACTGTGTTATCTCTTCCACAGTTCTGTATTGTGACATTGTGTGAATACATTGCTGATGTGTTAAAATGTCAAAATCTCTAAGTTCTAGACCCTTTCAGATTCTAATTCTGTGAAAAAATAGGTTCCTTATTAAAATAAAATTTGATTTTTGTTGTTGTTGTTTCTCTCCTAGATGGCTGGCATGGAAGTTGGGAAAAAGATTTTTGCTATTAATGGTGACCTGGTTTTTATGAGACCTTTCAATGAAGTGGATTGCTTCCTGAAATCATGCTTGAATAGCAGAAAACCTCTAAGAGTTCTTGTGAGCACAAAGCCAAGAGAGTAAGTTGTATAACTTATGTGCGGTTTTTAAAAAAATTAGACATAGGTGAATAAAATAGAAAAGTTAAGAGTGAACATCTGGAATTAAGCATCTCACTGCTTGGCACATTTAAACGTCACCAACATCACTGATACCGGTCTGTAGATAATGGGAAAAAATACGTTGCTTATGATGGTTAAATGCTTGCTACTTAAATCAGGTAGTTTCAACAGAATAATATTTTCCTTTTGATGCCCCAATTTTTCTGGGCTGGGTTGGGTTGAGTTTGATTATGAGTGAAGAAAACTAGTGGGACACTTGGCAATGGAAACTTTATTCTGCCATATTCAGCTCTAAGAATTTCAGGGACTATGATACCATTTACGATTAAATGTTCACAGGAGGTGGGATCAAACCTGGGTGACAGACACTTCCATGCTTTCATGTACTTAGTAATATGTCCATTATGTTAAAAAAATATGTCTACCTACCTATGATTAGAAAAAAAACTTACGTTTATTATAGAAAAGTTAGTGAGTACAGGTTTTTCTAAAGGAAGACATTTTCTTATAATCATATTATCCATAAATGACCATTGTTATTTTTTTGAAATTCAGTGCTAGTTGATTTTTCTAAGTATTGACACACGTACATACAATCAGGTATTTATAAAATGGGAACGTGATTAATGATCTGGGGGGGCTGAAAAAAATTAACAAGATATTATGGATATACTTGGAAAACATTAGCTTTCTGTCTGCAAATCATTGATGGTCTCGTGTTCCTGTATTAGATTTCCATGATTTGTTTAACTGATTTCTTAATTGAGAGAATATACATAAAGTGCTTAGCATAATGTCTTAATGTACTATGATTATATCAATATTACTCTTTAAAATTGAAGTGTATTATTTTAATAGTAATAAGCAACTTCATTAATTTGAAGATAAATGAAGGTTACCACTTCAGAAACAAAAAGGTTTATTTTAACTACTTATAAAAATATTCTAAGTATACGTGGTATAGCATTCTTCCCTACCTTAGTATATATTTTCAGCAATAGCTGGGTCCATCATTTATCTTAAGAGTTAAAGTGCAATGTAACGGGCTAGATTCTGCGGTGTCATCGAGGTAGAGGCTTTAGCTTCTGCCCACAGCTTACCAAGGGGTCTGAAGGAGTGAGAGGGACTCATTAAAGTTAGTAATTTAGGAAGACTTTGAGATGCGGGCAGCAAATAACCATGACAGTGTTTTCTCTCTAAACCTAATTATGATCTATTAGTCACCCTTTCTCCAACCCTATCTAGGATGAGGCTATCTAGTTGCCAAGCTCTGGACAATTTGAGGGCATTTAAAAGGTAAAGGACAGACTGGAAAGGACTGAGGCAGTAGTATTCCAAAGCGATCATTAGTAAACTAAAGGCCCTCTCCATGGCCCCTTGCCCCTGATTTAACCCAGCAAATACTTTTCACTGATCATAGACATTTCAGTTTAGAGGACTTTGAAGTCATCAGCTTTAATACTGAATAGAAAGGGGCAGATCCTCAGTCCTAGAATTAATTGCTAGATGAGCAGGGTTGGAACCTGGGTCTTTTGACTCTCTTCCGTCCATGTTTGCCGCACAGTATCTGAAACCCGATATCTCCCGTCCAGGTTCAAGCCTCTCTTTCACCATTTGCTTGCTAATTGTGTTGCTTCAACAAACTCACCCATAAAAAATGGGGATAATAAGAGTGCCTATGTCACAGAGGTGCTAAGAATATTAAACAAATCTAGGTTTGCTGGGACGAAGTGAGAGAGTGGCATGGACACATATACACTACCAAATGTAAAATAGATAGCTAGTGGGAAGCAGCCACACAGCACAGGGAGATCAGCTCGGTGCTTTGTGTCCACCTAGAGGGGTGGGATAGGGAGGGTGGGAGGGAGATGAAAGAGGGAGGAGATATGGGATATATGTATATGTATAGCTGATTCACTTTGTTATACAGCAGAAACTGACACACCATTGTAAAGCAATTATACTCCAATAAAGATGTTAAAATAAATAAATAAATAAGTAAAATGTATTGGGCACCTATGAGGTGCTGGGTACATTATGAAAGGTAGCATTAAACAAGAAAAAAGAAAAGAATAACATATTCAGGTGTTCCACACATAGTATGTATTCCAGTGATGTTATCTGTGACGCTTATCTATTCTCTCATTTTATTTTTTTTCACTGCTTCTTTATTACATCAAGAGCACATTTTACATTTTATTTCAAAACTGTTTTGAGGATGGAGTACTCAATTTTTTCCTTTTTATTTTTAATTTGTCTGAAGTATTATAACCTTTCCTTTCATATGTCCTTATTCTAACATATGATTCCTATAAACCATTCTCATATTTTCTTATAATAGCTACTTATAATTTATATAGTATTCTGTTTGGGGGGAAAAAGGCAAAATACGACGGGTAAATACAACAGAATTTTTCTTTTGAACCTAGCTGTATTTTACATTTGATAACATCAAGGAATGTTTCAGAAGGCGTTGTAGCAGATAATTTAGTGCACTTACTTTCCTACAGGAAATGAGCATTCCTCTTGTATAAATTTAATTCTTCTTTTAATCATATAGTGGTCCCAGAAGGGGAACATGTTTTCCAAAGGTCGTTTTATGAAGAGAGCCCAGTATTATGAACAAAATGCATCTCACGGTGCTCTGTATAAATTTTGTTAAGAAAAAATATCATCATCTTCTTGAAGATTAGAGTAAGATCAGCCTTGCTTAGCAATATAAGATAGAAGACCTTACTCAGAAAGAGTTTTGAGAGTTCACTATGAATTTTTCGCAGTCCAAAAGCAACAATAATTCACCATGGCCAGATAGCTCCAAGTTATTTCAGCAAAAGTGAACTGTCATTCGTAGCATAGAGAAGCATGAGCTACCTCTGTTTTTGATTTCATGCTCAGAAGATGTATTTATTCCCTTTTCTTTTCCTCAGTCAGTTCTGTCTTCCATCTTCCAGTGTACCTTTGACACACAGTAGTGCCAAGGTGATGTTCAAAGAAAGCAGATACAGCCTTATCCATCAAAGTGTTTAATTAAGGATACAGGATGAATTAGTTCCGTAACCTCTGTGCTGCCAATATACAGATCACTTCATAGTGTGTAATCTAATTTATAATAACATTTTCAGGCTTCCCTAGAACAGACAGTTTGCATTTCTATCACGGAATGCCTGAATGCCTGCTGGGGTTATATTTTATTTTATTTATTTATTTATTTTTTTTTTGCGGTACGTGGGCCTCTCACTGTTGTGGCCTCTCCCGTTGCAGAGCACAGGCTCCGGACGCGCAGGCTCAGCGGCCGTGGCTCACGGGCCCAGCCGCTCCGTGGCACGTGGGATCTTCCTGGACTGGGGCACGAACCCCTGTCCCCTGCATCGGCAGGCGGACTCTCAACCACTGCGCCACCAGGGAAGCCCCGGAGTTATATTTTAAATTGCGGGGCCAGCCCCTGCGTTCAGCCCTAAGGGCCGTGTATGGCTTTCTCGAGTTTTCTAGATGCGGTGTTGCTCTTTCATAGACTGCAAATAAGTGCTGTTGTACCTAACTTCTGATTCTGTCTAATGTGCCCTTGAAGTGCTGCCAACTTTTAGTTCATGATTAATTCATCGTCTTTTGGAAAACACTTGTTTCTGGGGCGTCACGGGCCATCCGTCGAAATGTACTGGGTTGTATTCATTTGTCTTTGCTCTCCCTGGCAGTTTATTTAAACTCATTTTTATTGTTATGATGTTCTGTCTTGTCTCGTGTTCTCTGCTTTTCACGGTTGCTTTCTGATTTCTGCCTTCCTTCCGTGGAGTAGTTCGTTGATTACTACCAGTGGGACATCCGTCCCTGGTTTGCCATGACGGCTGACTCAAGGTCTCCATCTCTTCATCTTCTTTTCCATGTGGATTCATTAAAAATACAGCTTTTCGGGCTTCCCTGGTGGCGCAGTGGTTGAGAGTCTGCCTGCCGATGCAGGGGACGCGGGTTCGTGCCCCAGTCCAGGAGGACCCCCCGTGCCGCGGAGTGGCTGGGCCTGTGAGCCGTGGCCGCTGGGCCTGCGCGTGCGGAGTCTGTGCTCCACAGCGGGAGAGGCCGCAACAGTGAGAGGCCCGCGTACTGCAAAAAAAACCAAAAAACAAAAAATATAGCTTTTCTTATTCTGGTTTACCTTTTGGTGTGTTATCCTTTTAAAATTCCACTGAATAAACACAAAAGTTAATCATATTTGTTAAATTCTTTTGATATTGTGTTTGACAGATCTGTTCTTTAAAACCAGCTCTTTGTTGTCGCTCTTTGCTGAAGTTCCCGACAGGTAGAAACGTGTGAACCCTGTGTTTCTTTTATATTAATTTTAACGATGAGATTTTGCAGCGCACTGATGCCTTCTTTGTCAGAGTAAACTAAGGAGAGAAGCGTCCATTTTACTAAGTATTTACATAGTTCACAGCGGGGCAGTTTACCAGAGCTTTCTCTTTTCGTCTCCACTGACACCCTGCAAAGTAATGTTAACATCATCATCTTTCCGTGGAAACTGGCTCAGTTAAGGAGTTTTTCCAAGTTATCCAACTATGAAGTGACTAAATCAAGATTCAAAGTGAGGTTTGTCTGACCCCAGAGCCTTTGTTCAGGATATTCTGCACAACGACTGTGTTCCGTGGAGGAACTCAGGGTGGCGTGCCTGCTCTGGGCCCCTGGAAGGGCACCCACCATGCTTGTCCAGCCCAGTGTCTTTCACACGGGAGACTATGATACGCATTTACTGAAGGACTGAATAAAGGTGTGGACAACTATTGTTTCAACCAACTGTGGTGTTTTAAAATCATCTTACCTTATTTTTGATTGGCTTTAGGACAGTGAAAATCCCAGATTCAGCGGAGGGACTTGGCTTCCAGATCCGAGGATACGGCCCTTCGGTGGTGCATGCGGTGGGAAGAGGTGAGAAATCCAACCCGTGTGATAACCAGCTTGCCAGCAGGTTTGGATACTCCCTGCTGAAAAACAGTATGTTTAAAAATGCATAATCGTGTTGCTGTGAATTTTCTCATTGGTATTTCTACTGTATTAGCTCAATGATAGTATACTTCTAAAGCAATATTTTCAAAAAAGCTCTTCAAATTGTAAGACATATTTATCATTGTTAAAAATTCATAAGAGAATGATGCTTCCCGGTCTCGCTTTTCTGCATGCTTTAGTTTAATCAAAGGATATAATGACTTTAAGGTTTTGTATTTTTCTCTGACGGCAAATTAGTATATTTTTGTCAGCAATTCAGAGATGTGAGTGTTTGGGCTTAAGAATGATCTGTTTCCTTTATATAACGTCTTTTGCTATATGATTACTTTATTCTCATAAGCCACGCATTTTATAAAGCATAAAATGCATTTTAAATTAAATAATTTATGTGACCCAAAACTTATGTTTATATTTTATTCTCTTTTTGTTTGATAGGCAAATCAGCCTTTTATATCTCTTGTTAACATATGTACTTTTAAATTTTATGCTAACAGTAGTGTGATTTAAGGGAATAACTGTTAGATCCCACATTGCTGACCGTAGTAAATGAATTGCTGCTGTAGCAAGAAGGATCACTGAGCATACGAAGCCATGTGTTTATCTTAACAGGAGACATACATGCTTTTCATCACTAAGATACGTGAACTGCAGAGCATCTTAACATGATCACTCCAATATTAGACTGGAAAAATTTGAGAGGACATTGCTATCAGAATCACATTTATCAAGAATATACTAGCTAGACCCCTATTAGATTATGAAATTGCTTTCATTAGTGTATGTATGATAAAAATTAATCTTATTTCAAAACTTGTCTTTTCCCTCAGAATTTTAAAACACATAGATTAATAGACACTTAAAATGTGTCCAGTAACTCATTAAAATTATAAAACTGAAATGGGATTCATTGCATACCGAAATGGGATATTTGATACATCACATATCTCCTTCATTTTCACTAAACCAAAAAGGAGCCAGTCACATTATTGATACTATGAAATAACCGAAAACCTAAGTGAATCAAACTGTGTCTGTTTCCCTATCACAGTATCTTTTAGAGAGCAGGGTTGTATTTTGGGAACTTAATCATAGGATAGGGCCAATTCTGGTTACTATGCTTTTTGCTCCTGAAGAGTAAAAGAAAGACTCATGTGCTTTTCCTTTCGAGTGTATATTAAATATGGTATCAGTCTGTGGTTTCCTTTTGCACTGTAATTTTGCCATAAGAAAAAGAAACTTCTTTCCCATTTTTCTTCTTCAGCCCTTTCCCATGGTCACACACTAGAGCATATCAATAATGGGACTTTCACCTGTGGAATCTACAATTCTAATATGCCATTTTCTGACTACAGTCTCTTTTTTTGGGTCTCTTATCTGGTTGCTTTGAAATTTGGTTGCTTCTTCAATAAAAAATGGTAAACAGAATTCCGTTGGGACCTCCAGTCTCGGGATCCTTCTCCTTTTCTCCCTCAAAGTGCCACTTCCTTCCTTAGCCAGCTTTATCCCCGTGGTGGGGCACTTCCATCACTCTTCTCAGCATTGTTAGGGTCCTCTCATCCCTGTCTCTCAGGTGCATCCAGGGTCCTCTTGTGCTTATCCCTCAAGTGCATCCAGGCCACCTTATTTCAGCTTTGGATAAACCTAACTACATTCTTTGCTTTTTCTCCTGAGCAGCTAGGAAAAATCTATCATGGATATGGAATTAGTATCATCCCAATTCACTGTCTTATCTTTTACTGTGCCCCTGTCACTACTCAGCAGTCTTTTTATGTGTCTGATCAGCTGTCTCTTTTTCTGTTCATTATTGCCTCCTGTCCCCCATGATGACTTCCTTTTTCACCTCACAGACATATTTAGGCTCCCAGGTATGAAGGCATCCAAGTCCCACACCTTTTTTTTGCACACGTTGTTGGCTGTTTTACCATCACCAATTTTTCTCCTAGTCTAGGGGAAGAGGTCTTCCATTTTCCTCTCTGGAGTTCAAGGTTAATATCCCTACAGATATTCTGGAGTCCACCCCTTCAGATACCTCCTCTGGGGTATTGCACTGTCAGATATCCCGATTCCAGAATTTTCAATGTTTCTCTTCACTGGATTACTATAGTAGAGGCTATAAACATGCTCAGTTGTTTCTCATTGAAATAAACAAAGAAACAAAACTGTCTTAAACTGAACAGCAAATACAAAACCTTCCCTCTTCCCGTATTTTCCTCTCTAGATCCTTGCTACACAGAATGTGGTCCACAGACCTACAACGTTGGCATCACCTGGGAGCTGGTTAGAAATGCAGAATCTCAGGCCCCATCTAAGACTTACTGAATCAGAATCTGTATTTTAACAAGATCCTCAGGTGATCTGTATGCATGTCAAAGATTGAGACCCTTCGCTCTAGAGTAATGCTCTCAGAACTTATTTTTGTCCTGCCAAACTTCCTGAAATGCTGGTCTTTATTTTGGCTGGCCCTTCCTCACTTCCTATTTGAATTTTAGCCCAGGGCTATAGACATCTCCTCCCACCTCCTACCCATGTCTCCAAGAGTAACCCATGTCTTATAAGAGTAATCATGGACTTAACTGGAAAATACAATGGACATTGAGAGTTCTTGTCTTAATTGAATATTCTGTTGCATTTGTTTAAACTGACTGCTCCTGTTGGCCTAAAACGTTCATTATCTTGATTTCTGAGATGGTACTTTTCAGATTTTTCTCCTACCCCTCCTCTGCCAGCTCTTCATCTATTGACCCCTGAACTGTTGGCACTCTCTTCTCTTCTTTGCCTTCTTGTTCTCCATAAACAATCATATTGACCCTCTTCGCTGGGGATTTCTAAATCTCTTTCTCCCGCCCAGATCTCTTGAGTCCTATAGCCTAGATCTAATTGTTTATTAAACATCTCCACCTAAATGCACCTTTGGCACCTTAAGAAACCCAGTATTATCCCCAACTGAACTTTTTATCTATTCTCTGAAGCTGCTTTACCTTCTGTATTCTCTCTTTATTTAAATAACTCCGTCTACTCAGCCACTGAGTCCGAAGGCACAGGAGTGATCCTGAGTGCAGACTAGAGCCTTTCCGTCAACACCATCATCAAACATCAGAAACTTGATCTCGTTCTCCCCTTTATAATTAAAGCTACGTTAATTCCATCCTGGGAAGTTGCAGTGGATGCTTGCTGTGATTTTGATTTTTGACTTAAACTCCGATGATCCATCCTCTGTGTAGGCGGGGGTTGGGAGCGATCATGTCACTTCTCTGCTTAAAATTCTTAAATGTTTTTCCTCTTGCGTGTATAGCAAGGTTCACACTCAGGACTTCACGCAAAGCGCACAGAGACTTCACAACCTGCCTCTGCTTTGCTCTCCAGTCTCTCTCACCCACTTTCATTCTAAGCTCACACTGACTGCTCCTGTGGTCCCAAACGTCCAGGTTATTCTTGACTCAGTGCCTTTTCTCAGGATCTTTTTCTTCTCCTTCTTCTTTTTAAAAAAATTTTATTGGAGTAGAGTTGATTTACAGTGTTGTGTTAGCTTCAGGTGTACAGCACAGTGAATCACTTATATATATACATACATCCACTGTGTTTTAGATCCTTTTCCCATATAGGCCATTACAGAAGACTTGAGTACAGTTCCCTGGGCTATAGAGTCCCCTGTCCTTATTAGCTATCTAGTTCATATATTGTAGTATATATATATGTCATTCCCAGTCTCCCAGGGTGTCCCTCCTTGCCACCACCCCCTGGTAACCATAAGTTTGTTTTCTACATCTGTCACTCTGTTTCTGTTCTGTAGATAAGTTCATTTGTACCCTTTTTTTTAGATTCTAGGCTGTTCTTTCTGCTGCGATTCTCCCTCCCTCAAGACTCAGCTCAATCCAGGAAAACCACTTAATATTTCCGGGAGTGAATTTTAGTGAGAAGACATGTATACTGTCTTCTTGAATATAAATTATGTTCTTTAAGATGTTTAATAATTCCTTGATGGGAGAAATTGCTTACAAAGGAAAGCTCTTCTAACATACTTATGATAAGTTTTATAATCATTGATGTTAATTATGTACATTGTATTTAGCAGTGGTGCTTTGTAAGTGTTGATTTGCTCAGAATATCAAATAGTAATGATTGGAAGGTTCTGAAAATCTTAGCTCACCTGTTAGGATATGCCACTATATCTCTGCAAATAAATGATGGACAGTTGATGTTTTCTGATTAATTTTATTCTCCACAAATTGTCTGGTTCCTGACCCTTTGTACATATCCTGAAGTCTTGTTTTTCTTAGCAAATCCAGTCCACTCCTATTTGCTAATTGACTTGATTTTTTTCCTTAAGAATTTCTTTTAATTGTTGGCATTTTAAAAAATGAAAGTGAATACTGTTTAAATATTTAGAGATTTTGTAGACTAAAGGAAGTGTAAAAAGGCCTGTATTTCTGGCTTTCTCATTGTGCCATTATATATGCATATTTAGAAAATTAGATCGATTAGACATTTGAAAGGGAAAATAACTGATTAGCATTATAAAGGTTTCTTCACGGTATCTCTTCAAACTAATTCTTCAGGGGGTGGGAAGATATTTGTTCAACACAGTTTGAATGGCCAGTTAAAAAGCAGGGAATTTTTTTTTGCGGTACGCGGGCCTCTCACTGTTGTGGCCTCTCCCATTGCGGAGCACAGGCTCCGGACGCGCAGGCTCAGCGGCCATGGCTCACGGGCCCAGCCGCTCCGCGGCATGTGGGATCTTCCCGGACCGGGGCACGAACCCGTGTCCCCTGCATCGGCAGGCGGACTCTCAACCACTGCGCCACCAGGGAAGCCCAAGCAGGGAATTTTTGAGAGGGCATTGCCGTTAGAGCCAGATTCATCAAGAACATGCTAGCTAGATGTTTATCATATTTTAAAATTGCTTTCCTTACGGTATATGGAATAAAAATGAATCATATTCCTAAAATTAGTTTTTGGCAGTTTTCTCATTTGTATTTAAAGGAACTGTGGCCGCAGCCGCTGGTCTTCACCCTGGACAGTGTATCATCAAAGTAAATGGAATCAATGTCAGCAAAGAGACACACGCCAGTGTTATTGCCCATGTCACGGCCTGCAGGAAGTACAGGAGACCAACGAAGGTAAACTACCCTTGGCTGGTGTAGCTGTGATCACAAACTTGCACAGAAGGCCCCAGGGACAGCATGGGATAGTGCCAGGGCTGTCTGTGGTTTCCACTGACAAGTTCACGTTTAAGTGCAGAACTTTCAATCGCATAATGCTTGTTTTATCTGCATAATTAGTTATAATCGATTCTGCTTAAATGGCCACATTTTGCTGCTACAGTATTGTCACCAATTTAAAAAGTGCTCTGGGCTATTTTCATTTTCATTGTGATGAGTTTTCAAATAGCTAACTGTTTATCAAATTGAAATCCAAAGGTCTTGACTCTTGTGATTGCCTTAGAATCTATAATGGTCAGCTGTACCTCCATCTGTATATATAAATTATTAATGCTTACACTGTTTATTATAAAACTTCTGTGAAAAAGAAAAAATTGTGGGTTTTATAGGGTCTGTGATTGACTGTTGGATATATTTTTATTTAGGTAGCTGGATTTAGCTTTTAAAAGAAAATACCAATATGTGTTTGCCATTACTTAAAATCTTAAGCAGTGTCCTCTGATCCAAAGTTTAAGTGCTGTACAAAAATAAAATTAGAATCCTAATTGATAAGTAAAGCTTATTATCTCATGAGATACAAGGGAGTGTTGGATTATAAGAGAAAATTCTCTCAAATTAATTGAGTGCAAAAGGAATTTTAAAGGACAGGCTTTCTATTTTTTTCTGTCATGCTCGGTGAAGTACTCTTTTCTAGATTTGAGTATATGACTTTGTGTCCAAAACAGAAAGATGAGTAGCTATTTTCTCCTAGGCCAGGACTGACATCCTGCAAAATACTGAGCCCACAAGAAAATAGCTGATCAATTTTGCTTACTAGTAAGGTCAAAAGAGCACAGCAGATTGGAATTCACACGTAGAAGCGTAGGTTATTTGGGTTGACAGTAGTTTAATAAATAAATATTTATTGAACTGTATTAGTAAATGAAGTTTTAAAAAGATACTACTTAAATGATCAAATTTTTCCCCTTCTATCAAAATTTTAAAAGGTAGCCAAATTGATTTGAGTTTCATTTCTTTTCATTTCCCCTGTCTTCCTTGTTGGAGACGTGTTGATCAGTGAAATAATTAAGAAAAGCAATAAACGGACAGAAAAATTCACTAAGTGAATAACATGCTTTATTGGGTATCCATTGCCACAAAACAGACTGTCCCGAAATGTAGTGACTTAGAACAACAGTGATTAATTGTTTCTCTTGGTTCTCCGGGTTGACTGGGTGTTGGTTCCTGTGAGGGCTTCGTCCTGATGTGGCTTTGTTCTGCTGGGAACTGACTAGTGCTGGGGTTCCCCTCCTGACGTCCTCTCACTCCAGAGCCCCTCCACCTGGCCTTCCTTTCCATTCCTTAGCAGAATTCTCCTTTCTGCATGGTATCTGGGTTTCAAGAGGGAATATTACAGGCAGTCAGCTCTTTACATCATGCTTGCTACTGCTCTCCCTTTGAAGAGTCAGATCACGTGACCAAGCCCAGGATGAGTGTAAGAAGGAGCTACACAAAGGTGTGGACTCTGGGGGAAGTGGTTACTTGGAGGCCACAACAGGTCACCAAGGTGTACTTGAATGATTAAATGTTAACTAGCATTTTAATGATGGATAGCAATATAATAATCAAACACAATTGTGAAGTTAATACAAGAGAGAAATGGATAGTACAAATTATATCACACTTCAGTCGTGTAACTCAGCTTATCATCTTACCTAGGAAAAGTACAAACATAAAGTAGTAATGCAACCCTGAAAGCATTACTTGGTAGCCATTTCATCTCTCATTTATCTAAATAAGACAGGAACTGCTACTTCAATGAAAATATAGGATGATTTATGACGTGGAAGGATTAAAAGTTAGTTATATCAATTGGGAACCCCATGAGATGAAAGGTGTTCTTCCGATTTTCTTATTGGTTTGATTCACAAAAAACATTAAATGTGTTGAAACATATGTGACTGTTAGGAGAGCATTTAAATCATTTGTACAATTATAGACCATTGCTTCTTCAGAAGAGTACCCATCTAACATTTATGTAAACATTTGGGAAATACATCTTATTTAAAAGCCTGTCTATCTTTGGAAGAAAAAATCTCAAGCTTAGAAAGTTTGTCAGTTTGTTGAAAATATTTTTTTTTAGCTTTATCATCCTATCAGATTCTCACTGACTTATTAATCTTTTTTTTAATTTATTTATTTTAATTTATTTATTTTTGGCTGTGTTGGGTCTTCATTGCTGCATGCAGGCTTTCTCTAGTTGTGGCGAGTGGGGGCTACTCTTCGTTGCGGTGCGCGGGCTTCTCATTGCGGTGGCTTCTCTTGTTGCGGAGCATGGGCTCTAGGCGCGCAGGCTTCAGTAGTTGTGGCTTGTGGGCTCTAGAGCGTAGGCTCCATAGTTGTGGCTCATGGGCTTAATTTCTCCATGGCATGTGGGATCTTCCTGGACCAGGGCTCAAACCCATGCCCCCTGCATTGGCAGGCGGATTCTTAACCACTGCCCCACCAGGGAAGTCCCTGTTGAAAAATAATGCCACCGACTTTTTATTAGTTTCTGACATTGATTTTCCTTCTCTTTCAAATGTTATTGTATTTTATTGTATTTAAACTAAAAGAATAAGTAAGATTGTCAACTCTCCTTTTGAAGCAGGTTTATGAAATGGATATGCATTTCAGGAAGCACTAATACCTCTGAGGTTTCTTTCTCCCCCTCATTTCCAGCAAGATTCCATTCAGTGGGTTTATAACAGCATTGAGAGCGCTCAGGAAGACCTTCAGAAGTCTAACTCCAAACCCCCAGGAGATGAAGCAGGGGATGCTTTTGACTGTAAAGTAGAAGGTGGGTTCCTCCTTTTTCTCCTCATTGCCCTATAGTATTCTTTGTCGTTGTGCCATTGCCGCATCCCAGTTATTGAAAACCTTATATGTTCAAGCCACTTCTTAGTCATCTCAAATAGATACCACGTCAAATCCCTAAGTCATGATCGCTGGTGACTAACATAGAATAGCTATGACACCTTCTTAGGTACTTTATTAAATGTTTTACGTGGATTATCTCATCAAGTCATCAAAAACGAAAATCTATTAAAGGTGTGATTATCATCATTCTCATTTTATGGGAGAAGAAATAGAGACCCGTATAGGTGAATGGACGTGCCCAAGCTAGGAAGCAGTGGGATGAGGATTCAAACCCAAGTTATGATGTTTCCTTATTTTGAGTTTAAACATTGTGTGCACCTTGCCACTCCACTGTGGTTCACAAAGCAGCAGTATCAGCATCACCTGAGTAAGACAGAGATGCAGAATCTCAGCCCCACCCCAGATCTGCTGAATGGGAATCTCCATTTTAACAAGATCTTATCTGTATGTACATTACAATATGAGAAGCCCTAGTTTAGAAGGTCCATAGTTCCTTTGAAAATACATTTTTTTTCCTTTTCTTTTAAATAGAAATGTAGTTGATTTACAATGTTGTGTAAGTTTCAGGTGTACAGCAAAGTGATTGTTATACGTATATATGTATTCTTTTTCAGAGTTTTTTCCATTATAGGTTATTATAAGATATTGAATATAGTTCCCTGTGCTATACAGTAGGTCCTTGTTTTGAAAATACTTTCTTGATTCAAGTAACTTTTACTGTATTCTTACAGTAATGAAGGAGGCAAACTAATAATGTGAGTATGACGGGGAGAGAGATCTTTTGATAAGGACTCATGACACTTCTGTTTTCTCAGTGAAGCAAACCTGCAGGTCACTGTATTCAGTGGCGAAGGGTGAAGGGACTGAGGCAACTACGTTTACATGTAACAAATACCTTGAAATATCATTATAAACTTTTTCATGGAAGTCCTTGAATCCTCTCCTACATTTTCTTGATATCTTTCCACTTATACTATTGGTGGATGTCTCTGGACATTTTTATTGTACTATTAGTTTCTTCCGAACCAGCATAGCTGGAGAATTTGCTATGCACACTGAATCATATGGGGGTACTTAGGAAAAGCGGTTTTCCCTCCATTCCTGGAAGGGCACTTGGGAGGAGCTTCTCAGATCATGAACAACATCAGGAATATTTCAGTCTCACTGGAGCAGCAAAGCTGTAGTGCTAAATCAGCTCTTTTATTTATTCAAACCAGGACAAATCTCAGGACCTTATCTTGAGGCTTTTATTCCTCATTTATAGTTAGTTTTTGCTAATCATCATTGGTGCCATGGTGAAAGGTAGAATGGGTTAATGAGATGCTCTGGAAATTGATTTATAGCTATTCTTGGACTTAATTATTTTAAAGAAAACCATTTTTCTGCTTTTGCCTATTTTTTAAAATAAATTTATTTATTTTATTTATTTATTTTTGGCTGCGTTGGGTCTTCGTTGCTGTGTGCGGGCTTTCTCTAGTTGCGGAGAGCAGGGGCTACTCTTCGTTGCGGTACGTGGGCTTCTCATTGCAGTGGCTTCTCGTTGCAGAGCACAGGCTCTAGGTGCGTGGGCTTCAGTAGTTGTCACGTGTGGGCTCAGCAGTTGTGGCTCACAGGCTCCAGAGTGCAGTCTCAGTAGTTTGCGGCGCATGGGCTTAGTTGCTCCGTGGCATGTGGGCTCTTCCCAGACTAGGGCTCGAACCCATGTCCCCTGCGTTGGCAGGTCGATTCTTAACCACTGCGCCACCAGGGAAGCCCTGCTTTTGCCTATTTTATATTTACTGTTTCTGCTATTCTAGGGCTTAATTGTGTTAAGTAAGCTAATATTCTCTTTTCGCTTATTTAATATTTACTGTTAGATTCCTCAGCAGTTTCTTGCTTGAGACTTTAGGTGTTTTTTCCCCTAGTTGACTGAACGTTGGCCAAAAACCTATAGGAATACATTCCAGATGGAAATTTTATTACAGTGAACAATGACACATTTTTGCAATGAGTCAGCTTCAGAAGATGCTGTTTGGGAAAATTCAGGCACTCCCTGCTTAAAAAAATAATTATTCCATCTCCTTTCTGCTTCTTCAATATGGTTTTCTGTATTTTTTCTGCTTTGAGAAAATATTCATCCAATGTTTGACGCAGTTTTAGGAACCCTGACTTTAAGTTATGCATGCTTTTAATGAAAAAATTGTACGTTTAATGTTGATATAGGTATAAATAGGCATACATATGGTCCATAGATCAAAATGGGTGTGCAAAGATAAGACTAGTCATATTAGAGTGGTAAGATTTGGATCGGTCAATCATGTATTTTTTTAAATGTTCTTATTTTTTAAAATGTTAACAAGAATAGACGCCTCATTTAGCACAGCAGATTTAGTCACCCTTTAAAGAACTCTTTAAAAATTATTCAAAGAGACTCAAATTATTTGAAGAGATTAACAAACCCTTCCTGAATTTGCTGAATTAAAATTATCTTTATTCCAGAGGTAATTGACAAGTTCAACACCATGGCCATCATCGACGGGAAGAAGGAGCACGTGAGTCTGACGGTGGATAATGTCCACCTAGAGTATGGTGTCGTGTACGAGTATGACAGCACCGCCGGGATCAAGTGCAATGTGGTGGAGAAGATGATCGAGCCCAAAGGTTTCTTCAGCCTCACTGCCAAGGTGCGAGCGATCCCTGCAAAGGAAGGGATTTTGTTCTCGGTTAAGCAGCTAAAACCCTCCCTCACCCCCACTTCCAAAAATGTAAATAGCTGTACATGTTTCAGCTGTCCACTCATTGAAGTTCTTTTTCTTTTTTCCCCCATTACTCAGTTTATGTACAGTCTTTTTTTTTTTTTAATTGATCTCTTGGAGAACAGTGTCATGTTAGATGGGACGCTTGCCCAGACGAGCATTAGTTGATTTGGCAAAGGTGTCTTTGCATTTAGTAAGTTTACTACGTCTGTTAACTCAGTATCATGAATATGTTTCAGATGGTTTTCATGACAGGTGGTGCTTTCCTAAATGTACATAATCCTGTGAAGAATATTTGAAGTCGTAAAACGCATTCAAATTCTGCAAGTCTCATGTTTATTTCATAAAATTGCTCGAAGCTTAGAGATCAGTTTATGAATAGATCTTCAGGTATTTATACAATTCTTAGTTGCAAAGGATCTTGTACTTAGTCCTTAGACTATAGCAAAACAGGAAGGGAGAAAGGGGGTCTTCATCCAAATGGATAAAACATATGCTAAGTAAGAGGCATATGTGTGTTTGCTTTTCATGATCCTTCCACAAGGTAAATCGATCAGACTCCTGTTGGACCCTCCACAGGTTGGAGCTTTAGAGCTTTAGTGTTCCATCTGCTTTTGTATAGCTTTGCCACCTTTATTTCTTCATTTCAATTCTTGTTTTGAATGTGTGTAGTTGAGATAGATCTAGCATTAATAACATGCATTTTTTTATTTTAGCGGAAAAATAATATAAAAATCCAAATGCACTTTCAAAAATAATTATTTTATGTTTTTGTTTTATATTCTAAAAGTTAACTTTTGAAAAAAATCCCATCATTCTGATGGCATTGTACCACTATATGTACCTACTGATAGAGAATCTGTATTTTCAAAATGCAACCCCTTCCCAGCTACATTATACTATTAAGAGGATCCATGGAAGAGTTTGGGATCAGGTTACTGTAATTATTTTATCTCATTTTCTAGCTATTTCAAATTGGCAAGATTACGTGGATTACTTTATATATGACAACTGTACAACTTAGTCTGCACAGATTTCTATTTTACACATGAAGAAAAGAAAATCAAAGAAATTAAGAAATTTAACCAAGATCACACTGCTAATGATAAAGTGAGCTCTAATTTCTAGACTAGTGATTAAACAAAAAACTCACACTCTGTATTCTGCAAGACAGGGAAGTGGAGGTGGTGAAGGAGGTCAAATAATCACAGCATCTGTAGGTTGTCTCACACAATACTATAAAACTGTCAGGTAAGGGTGTAATCAGTCCTTGTGATCTTTGAACAATCATGAATGCTACATATAAATAATAAACATAATTAATTCCCAGTTCATGAGAAATTCTCAGTGATTCATGGTGTGTACACACACACACACACACACGCTGCCTTATAATTGATTAAAACAGCCAAAAGGATTTACTAGTTGAATACGTCATATGGATGCTTTTATCTAACACTTCTATCAGATGGAGTTCAGACACTGAAAGCAACATTGCTTTTTACTTTATCAAGAGAAAGTCTCATGTATTCATTCCTTCAGCAAACATTTGTTAAACACACTCTCTGTCCCAGGCTCTCAGTAGCAAGCAAGGATATGGTTTTCCTTAGTTTTTGTTGTTCTACTACCAAACAGAGAAAAAAATGTTCTGAGTAACTCTGACTAAAATATGAGAGTGTACACATCAGAGTGTACTGATTTATCCAGCAGGGAGTCTTTGAAGTCCCCTCACCTCCCTCAGGCAGCCTTTTATAGGCAGCAGAAGGGAAAACAGGAGATGCCAGACACAGAAGTCCATCACTTCACTGCCAGGGTTTATTGAACATACAAATCCCGGGCAGCTGAAAGAAGCACACTGGGGAAAGTCACCCTGTGCTGTGGAATCGTGAACATTTTGTTTGGCTGATTTTGAAGGTTTTATTTTCTTGTTCTATTTTGTGTGTGTGTGTGTGTGTCTACAGATTCTTGAAGCCCTGGCTAAAAGCGATGATCATTTTGTACAGAACTGCACCAGCCTTAACTCTTTGAACGAGGTGATTCCTTCTGACCTTCAGAGTAAATTCAGTGCTGTTTGCAATGAAAAAATTGAGCGCATATGTCAGAGAATATCCAGTTATAAAAAGGTAAAAGCTCTATGTATGTATTTTACAAGTAATTATTATTTAAATTATTATTAATGTCAAATTTAATTCAGTTCTTGATATTTTTCATTACTTATTTATGTACTGCTTTATTGAAATAATGATAACATTTATGTAACATTTTAGAGTTTTTTGAATGCCTTTACATCCTTTGCCTCATTTGGTCTTTGCAAACTTGTAAGCTAAGCCATTATTCCACATTTTCCAAAAATAATAACTGAGGCCTAAAGAATTAAATTACTTACTGGAAAGAATAGAGTTGGGGTTTAAATCCAGGCCACCTAATTCTGAAATCAGATTTTTATTATTACACTATAGTTCTTCTTTCCCTGTTCTCTTGACAGAGGGAACAGAGCCCTCAATCAGAAAGTACATGGAGCATCGGCTGTTTTAAATGGATTCATTGCCTCATTCATTTGACATATTAATTGAGCACCTTTTGTGTGTGAAGCAGTGTTCTTGGTACCAGGAATACGGCAGCCAAGGAGAGAAGGTCTTTCCTCTCACGGTGCTTCCACTTGAGTGGGGGAGACAACAACGAAGTAAATAAATCTCTACAAAGGGGGAAATCAAAAATTGGAGAGAGTTATGAGGAAAGCTACGGTGGGAAGTGCCAGGGTGGGAACTCTAGGCTGGGTGGCTATAGAGAAAGCCTCTCTGGGAAACTCGTGTCTGAATGACAAGTAGAACTCTTCCTTTAAATGGGAGGAAGAAGCGTCCAGGTAGACAGAGCAGCTTGTACAGAGGCCCCAAAGCAAAAAGAAGGTCAGGGTGTCAGGGGAAGAGTGACTAGTCAGTCATAAGGGCGGAGGCTTTGGCAGGGACAGGTATGAGGTGCCGTGGAAGCTCTTTGTACCTTTCGGGACTTTGGAAGGTGTTTGGATTTTCTTCTTACATCGATGAGAAGCAGTTGGAAAATTTTAGATAGAAGGATGACTTCATCTAATTTAGGTTTTTGAAAGATCATGCCGGTTCCTCTGTAGGAATGGATTGCAAGGGGCAAGAAGTGAGACATAGAGAGGGGTGGGAAGCGATTGCAATAGTCCAGGTGAGTGGCGGTCATGGCTTGGACTCTGGGGAAGACAGAGGAGACAGAGAACATTTGGTGAACTCGAGGATATATTTTAGAGGTAGAATAAATAAAAATTGATCTCTAAAACATATAGTAGGTTTTCTTTTTTTTTTTTTTTTCTGTTTGTGTCAGTGGGAGGCTAGCTAATTATTTCCCTCAAAGTGAGGCTGGTTGCTTACATTTTGGTAGTCATACTAGGAAATATTATTTATCCCAGTGTTTATGAATATGAGTTAGCTGTCTGTGTTTGGTATGGCAAATAAAAGATAAGTCAATATGTGTCCAGATATGTCCATACAAAAATAGGGAAATGTGTGAACGAATACCCAAGGGATTTCAGTTCGGTTGCCTCAGGTAGGGGAAGGGGAAGCAGGCTCACTATGTTTTTCTTTAAGCCTTTCCTACACTGTTAGGCTTGTTAAGTTGAATATGTATTGATGTCATAATTTTTTATAAGTCCATTTACATGAAGAAAAAATGATATTCAAGATCACTGCATAACTGTCACATCTGTTCACCTTCTTTCCATGATTGCTATTGACCTCTTTAAGTTTGGGAAAGATTCCATGAATATGTCTCGTTGAAGCTGAAGAATAGATTTTCTTTTTGCTTCTCCTGTCTCTGAGAGGTGACAATGCTTTGAAGTTAAATTTAAAAGCTCTAAAAATATGCAAATTAGTAGTCCCCTTTTGAACACATTTTGAAAAGAGAGTCGTTCTACTTCAGAGATGGATCTGTATAAAGTATGGTAGGGTTCAGGCAGATTCTGGTTGTCAAGCTTGTCACTTTGGCGTGTGTCATTTCTCTACCTTTTTTGGATTTTGTTCCTATTTTCTTCTCTCCATTCATTCAAACAGCAAAAGCAGTAGAAGTAGCTTAAAGAAATACACATAAGAAAAGGTAAAATATAGAAATGAAAATAAAACATTAAGATGAGGGTATATTACATAGGGTATTGATTCAGCTGCTTTAAGAAGGACCAAGACAACAGAGGCTTAAACCTGATAGAAAGTTTATTTCTCACTCATGTGAAAGTACAATCTGATAGGAGTCCAGTGAGGTGGGGCTTGATGATCTTCTAGGGATCCTTCTATATTTTTGTTTTCTCCCCTAGGATTTTGCCCTCTTCTGCAAAGCCAAACTTGGTGCACCACCACCATGTCTAAATGAATGCCCCTTAGAAGGGGAAACAGGAAGTGGAGAGTAAAGCACTTCCTTTTGAGGACAGGACCCAGAAGTTGTACACATCACTACTGTTCACATCCTGTTGTTTAGCGAAAGGGAGGCTGGGAAATGTAGTCTCAAACTAGGCATCCATGTGCCAAACTAAAACTCAAGGAATTTTATTACTAAGAGAAAGAAGGAGAGGATGAATATTGGAGGAAAATGAGTAGGTAAATTTAGAGGTCAAGCTATATTAGAACAGATGGTATAGACCATCAGGGAAAAAGGGGCTATAGGTAAGTAGGTCCTAAGACTCTATTTACTTGCTAAAGTGGAATATTATATTTGGAGAGCCTATTCTTTTTTTTTTTTTTTTTTTTTTTTTTGGGGACG